>NW_025393155.1:0-11856 GCF_016433145.1 Gracilinanus agilis
TCAGAAAGACACTGTACTAAAAACATGTTCATTTTTCTCTTGCAGATCCACAAATTTCAAATGTTGCTAAAATCATAAATAAAAAGAATCTGTTGACAAAATTTTTTCCAGTTTTAATCTGGTTGGTGCTTTTAACAATGCCCAGAATGAAAATTCTATCTATGATTAATGTCTATTGAGCTCATTGACTCATCACCAGAAGGTTCAGCACCAGATGATGTTTTTAACCAGAGCAACTGATGAAGCTGTCACAGAAGTCAATCTATGTTATTTGTGGGAACATAAACAGTTGAAGTCAGAATTTTTTCAGAATTAGTAACTGTATTTGTACTATCAGCAAAGTGTTAGATGCAGATCTCTGTGTTTCCCATGCTGTATACCTTATTCTAGGAGATTATAACAGATATTTAGCAAATAAGAGCTATTAATGAGTAGGCACTCATGCACTCATGGGAAGCAGAGGACTATGGATATGGATTGCTTCATAAAATAAGACATCTACTTTATGCTGATTAGTTTTGTTGAATTGTCTCTTTTTAAAAAATTCTTTGTCATAAGGAATAACAGTAAAGAATATTGAGGAAGAGAAAAAACAAAAGGCTAAAAAAATATTTTAAAAGAAAAATAAATCAGAGTTACTTAAAAGAAAATGAAAACTAAACCAGTAATCAGGAGAGGGAAGAAATTGTAAATAAGCCACTATTAAAATGTCATTTTATTAGGGTCTTTTTTTGGTAGGCTCAACTTACTAAAATATTTTATTATAATAAAAGGATAGATTTTTTAAAAAACTCTTACCTTCTGACTTAGAATCAATACTACATATTGGTTCCAAGGCAGAAGAACAGTAAGGACTAGGCAATTAGGGTTAAGTGACTTGCTCAGAGTCACACAGCCAGGACGTGTCTGAGGTCAGATGTGACCCCAGGATTTCCCATCTTCAGGCCCAGCTCTCTACAAAAGAATAGCTTTTTTTCAAAAAGTCTGCTTTCAAATTACATTTCTTTGTCTCCAATAAAATAATGATATTTACTTAGAACAGTGATGGGCAAATTTTTTAAAGAGGGGGCCAAAGGAAAGGAAATGCTCATCTATCAGTCTGTTTCTAAGGCAACTCTTTCAAAGTTTCATTGTATTGTATTTTACTCATTGCATTTGTCAGATTAGGAATAATGTTGTGCAACTAGATAGAACATTTCAGAGGCCATATCTGGCCTGCGGGCTGTAGTTTGCCCATCACTGACATAGAACATTGCTCAGAATTGGCCAAATCACTTCTTTAATGTCTGATATCTCTAAGTTATCTACATGACATATATTTTCAAAATATAATATGTTTGCATAGAAACTTTCAAAATATACAAGGAATTGATACAAATGTGTAAGAAAAAGTCATTCCCTAATATATAAATGGTAAAAGGAAAAATTACAAATTACAAAATAAGATTTACAAACCACATGAAAACAGTCAGAGGCAATGTTTGAAAGCACTGATGTGCTGTTGATAGAACTATTAAGTGCTCCTGTCTAAATTAATTTCGTATTTGGATGAGAAAATTGAATACACAGTCTATATCCTTTGACTTTCAATCCAATTACTGGATTTATTTCTGAAGCACATTCAAGACAGAAACCCTATACTGTTACATGCCATAAAATTTTCAGCAGTACTCCTTGTGATAGTAGAAAAGTAGAAATTATAACTTGTACCTTACAGTTGGGGAATAATTAAAAATATGGAATGAGAATAAAATTTAATATTATATAATGAGAAATGGAAAAATGAAGAATACCAAGAACTACTAAAAGATTTGTAGCTTAGGAAAATTAAACAAACCAAGAGAAGATATAAAATAATAATATAAAAGAACTAATTATTCAAAAGAAGTTGAAATCTGGATAAGCAAGAAATCAGTGAATGTCCAGAGAACAGAAAATGTAATAAACTTTCTCCTTAATGAGAGAAAAGTAGGGGATCTCTAGGACAAAAAACTGGAGGCATATGGAGTATTGAGGAAGAATAAGCACCTCTGGTGTGAGAGCCACTTTTGGAGGCTGCTCACCCACCTTGAATGACTACCTTTCACCCAGTTCTCATCTGTAGCTTCAAGAAGCTGTAACATGCACACAGCAGCCATACTCCGGTAAAAACCATCTTGGCAACCAAAATAAACCAGGTTGAGGGTAACTAACAGGCTCCAAAACTGTGAGTGATTTAGGAGGACGTTTACTCCAACCCTGTGAAGACTTCCCCTAGCAGAATGGGCAGAAGAGAACAATTTGTTCCAACAGCCATTAAGACAGCTGAAGCAGTAGAGTTTTGTCAGACATCAAAAATGACATGGTCTTCTGCTACATCTCCATTGCCAGTCATCCTGATTTTGTCATCTTGCCGGATATTGATGACTGGAAGTCAGAATGAGGCTGATGGATGACTTTGTGCAGCTCTGCCTCACTTAAATCCAATTCATATATAAGTCAAGACTTCACCCATCATGTTATAGATCCTTTTTGAAAACGGACAAAAATATTTCATCCCTTAAGTTGCCCTATAGTAAATTTAAATGTAATCACACTCATGTTACATGCTCTTACAAAAGGGCTCTCTTTGCCATTATTCATTGGCTAGTGTGATGGTACTTATACCAGTCTCGTTCACACATTATGCTCAAGTCAAATCAACAAATATTTATTAAGCATCTATGTGCCAGGTACTGTGATAAGTTCTGGGGATGCAGAGAAATTTTTAAAACAAAACTGATTTATAAACTGAATTGATTATAGAATTACTGAGTTGCAGGGAAATCCAGTGATCATTTAGACTAATTTACAAATGAAAAATCATTTCTTTTACAAAATTCCTAATAAGTATTCTTCTAGCCTTTGTTTGAATGCTTCCAAGAACCCCTTTCCATTTTTGGCTATCTCTAAAATTTTGTGCTTTAGTAAGATTATACTGAGTATGATGGCTATAATTAAAGAGCTCTTGGTCTGATCTTAACCTAGAGAGATTCTAGCCACTGTGTCCTAGAAAAAGCTTTGGCAGTATATCTTGAATTGCCTGCTTTTCTACTCTTTGGGGGCTAATAAGGTTTATTACATTTTAAATAAAGCTTCATTTTATTTAAAAGTGTAAAAATAATTCTTAGCTTTCTAGTCTTAATAAAAACAGATGCTGGACCAGATTTGGTCCTTGGCTGTAGTTTGTAGTTTGCCCTTAGAAGATTACAGATGAATTGACTTGATAGGTAAGATACCAGAGCACCACTCAGCTAAGTTCAACAAGGACTACCAGCACAATGATCTCAATGAGATGTCATGTTCTTTGAGTTGTGTAACACTATCACCAAATACCAAGATTTGGAGGATATTCCAATATATGTAGGAGAATGTACCACAGATTTATGGAGAAATGCTCTATTTTGAATCTTTTGATCTTGATATCTCATGAAATGATTTTACTTTAAACTAGTTATATCCTATTATTGACTGAGGAACAATGAAACATTGTTGGAGGCTCAAGAACTATCACTATTTTGAGTGAATATATGCATGGATAATACTTTAATCCTGAGGTAACTATTCTGTTTTTCCCAGGCATACAACTCTGTAACTATAAGATACTCATATAGTAAGTTCCTAAATCTTGAAACTCAGTCTGAATATTGTTTACCTTAACCAACCCTCTCTCCCTCCCTTCCTTCCCTCCCTCTCCCTGTCTGTCTGTCGATTTGTGTCTCTCTCTCCTTCCCTACTCTCTAAATATACATACACATACACACACACACATATATATGTACATATATATAAATATCTATAGATAATATAGACATGTGTACCGATAGACTGACAGTAGTGTTTGAAATTCATTTACTAAGGTTATGAACTGGAATTAATTTATTTTATACACATAAACAACAGACATGTATATGCCTCCACAGATGTATGTTTAATACATGCAGAAATACAAATGTACATATATTTCATATATGTGTATATATGGAAAGTTACTTATTGACAATATAAGAAAACTTAAGACTTGTGCCTTCTTTAAATATGAAGTTGTAGAGTGAGGAAAGTCTGGTTTGAGTACTTTGAAAATAAATTATATCCATACTATAGTACATTATTGCATCTTTCATGTTTAGTCTCCTTGGAGATATCAAATTAGGGATTCTTAATTTCTTCCTTTTAGAAACAACTCATCCCATCTGTACAGCTGTTGAGAGTTTATTTCAAAAGTTCCATCTCATAGTGTTTGTAAAAAAATTTTAAAACATATAGTTATTCATGAAAAGTTAGGAGGATGCATTTTCCAAATATACTTTAATCAAAGGATATCTAGCAAAATATTTATTTCATGTTCCTAGTATGTTTCATGTTTGTTTCAAAGCTATGTACAAATACATAACTTTTTTTAAATGAGCAACTGAGTCTGAGGCACAAATTAGTTGATCTAAAGTCATAGACAAACATCAAAACGAGGAATAAACTTCAGGAATGTTGATTAAAACTTCTCTAACCTATCCTAGTCTGAGCTGATTTCTGGAAGACTGCTTTTATAATCCCAAAACTACACCAGTTAACATTAAATGTGTGAAGTTACTTTAACTTTCTGGGCTTTATTCCTGTTATCTATTATCCTAATGATGATCACCATCTTCCATTTCTTTCAGAGATCATTAAGCACTATTCTAATCTCTGGTAAATACAGAGACAAAAGTTTAAAAGTCCCTCCCCTGAAGGAGACTGCATTCATACATAGTTTTGTTGAAAATGTGTATTAGGTATATATGTAATGTAAGTGACTAAGAAGCATATAAAGCGGTTTAAATAGGTACATTCATCACTTCAAAAAGTGATATTGACAGTGTGTGTGAATCAAAATATGTGTACTTCAGATCTAGTAAATTAATAGATCCTAGCATTAAAAAATAATAATCAAAAGAGAGAAAAAATTTGTAAAGCAAAGAAACATGCCGTTTTCGTGTGGTAATAAGAAAAGCAGGATAAAACAATATGCATATGATTTGACCTGAAATATACCCTAATCACTAATCAGAGCTTTATAGAATACTTTTGGTCTTAATAAAGCAATGAGAGCACACATGAAAGAAGTCTGGTTAAGATGATCCTGCTAAACAAATTGTGATATCTGAATATAAGAGAAAATTACTACACAATAAAAAATATCAATATGATAAAACAGACATAGAAAAATGTACAAATATGTAAATTGATACAAAGTGAGCAAAGCCAAGGACACAATATATATAATGACTGTAATAATGAAACAGAAAAAATCACACATACAAAAGTGAATATTTCAAAATTATAGAAAACAAGAATGGAACAAAGGAAAATCTATGAGAAGACATGCAAGCCCTACCCTTTGTAGAGATAAGAGATCTGTAAGTTTTGTATACTACATTAGAAGAAATTTTCAATATATTAATCACTATGCTGGGGTTTTTTTCTCTTTCTGTTTTTTAAAAATACTGCTGGTTCTATTGGATGGCTCTCTGATAGTAGGAAAATGAACATCACTGGGGAAACTATGGTAAATTTTAAAAAAAGATATCAAGGGGCAGCTGGGTAGCTCAGTGGATTGAGAGTCAGGCCTAGAGATGAGAGGTCCTAGGTTCAAATCCGGCCTCAGACACTTCCCAGCTGTGTGACCCTGGGCAAGTCACATGTCCCCCATTGCCCACCCTTACCACTCTTCCACCTATGAGACAATACACAGAAGTTAAGGGTTTAAAAATGTAAAAAACAAAAAACAAAAACAAACAAAAAAAGATATCAACAGAATTTTATTTTTTTAAAGATGATCCTGGAGCAAAATAAATAATTGTCATTTATAACTGAATGTGAATGGGTTGAAGTCATCTATTAAAGAGCAAAGTGTAGTAGAATGGAAGAGAAAGTAGGCTCCAACAACGTATTTTTACCAAGAAATATACTTGAGGTGAAAAGAGTTAAACAGAGCTAAAGCAAAGGGCTAATGCAAAATCTGATATGCTTCAGGTGAACAAAGAAAAGAAAGATTAGCAATCATTATCTAAAACAAGGAAGTAGTAGAAAATGACATGATTAATAGATACAAGTAGCAAAAGTACATAATATTTGAAGGTGATGTTTAAATTAGATTTAAAGACAATGAATTAATATCAATAATAAATCATATAGAATAGTATTTTATATGACATGTTTCATTATTATAAATATTATATTTATATATGCATATATAAACATTCATCAAATACATTTTAAATACTTAATTGCTGAATATCTCAATGCATTGTTCTTGGTTCTAAACAACTCTTAACAAAAGATAGACAAGAAATAAATTTAAAACCTAAATAGTATCTTATAAAAGTTAAATTTGGCATGTCTCTGGCAATTACTGAATGGGAAACAGAGAGAAGTATAAATATTCTCAAGTATAAATGGCACCTTTGCAGAAACTTACTGAACTAGGTCATAAAATCATCACAAAAAATGCTCTAAATTAGCAATATGAAACACACTTTCCTGACCAAATGCAATAAAAATGTTCAGTAAAGGATTTTTTTAATTAGTAGCTAAAAATAATTATAGAATAACAATCATAAAGAACATATGGATCATAGAACAAAGCATAGAAACCATATAAAACTTCCTCAAGGAATATGAAAATGCAACAATATAGCAAAATTATTGGGTCACACAAAAAAGGGCAGTTCTGAGAGAAAGTTTTTATTTCTATATACTTTCAACAATAAAAAGGAGAATTGATTTATTAATCAACTTGGTATAAAATTGATATAAAACTAACAAATTACAAACACAGAAATGAAATTCTGAAAATCAAATATGAGGTTAACAAAATTAAAAGAAAAATATTGATTCATAAAGATAAAATTGTAAGCTCTTGGGAACGAGGTATACATCATTAGCCAGTTGATTAATTTAAAATGAAAAATCAAATTACTACTATAAAAATAAAAAGAAATACTATCAATAAATAAAGAAGGAATATTGGGGAAGAATGAGGAATGAAGGAAATTTTTACAAAGTAATATGCCAACAAAACTGATAACTGAAATGACATGGATAAATATCTATAAAAACACACACAAAAACAAATTAAAAAATGAACAGAAAATTTACATAGCCAAATCTTAGAAAAATGAATATATTAAATCCAACTCAATATAATCCAAAACAAATTATATTTAGAAATAAATTATTAAACTAACTCCTAGAAAAAAGCCCAAAACAGATAAATTTACAGATGAATTCTATCAAATGCTCAAAGAAAAATTAATTTACATATACATAAATTATTTACAAAAGTAGGAAAAAGGGAGTCTATTAAATTTAAGACAGAAATATATTTTTCTTACCTAAACAAAGGCAAGCCGGATTCAAAAAAGAAAATTATAAATCAACAATCCTAAAGTATATCAACATCAAAAAAATTACACATTTTAACCACTTGGGATGTATCTAAAGAATTGAAGGTTGATTAAATATTAGGAAAAATAATCATAACAAAATCAATTTAATAAGAATTAAAATCACAATATATCAGTTGTTTCTGGAAAAGCTTCTAGTTTCAGAAATTACTAAAGCATATGAATCATAAAAGGACATTTACTTACTATAAATAGTGTATATCTAACATCAAAAGTTAGTGTTATATGCAGCTGAGAGACAAAGTAGAAGTCTTTCTAGTGATGCAGTGTAAAGCAAAGATGTCCATTAAAACTATGATTATTTAACATAGTTCTAGAAACACTATGGCAATTTTATAAAAACCAAAATTAAGGGTACAAGCATAGAAAGAGTGTATTGAGAATGCTAGAGAATAAGTAGAATTAAAATAATAACTTCAATAAATTATTAGAATATAAAACAAACTACCATAACTTATCAGCCTTTTTCTATATTACCAGCAGAACATAGCAGAAAGAAAAAGAAAAATAAATTTCATTAAGAATAATAACAGAATTTTTATCAGAGAAATGATAGAAATATAACTAAAATATTCATTAAAAATAAAGACAGACTTAATTAAGTAGTCAAACACTAACTGATCATGGTTGGGTTATGGCAATATAAGAAAAAATGACAATATTACTTCCACTTATTTATTAATATCATTAATATACAAATCAAACTACTGAATGATTACTTTTAAAAGCTGAGAAAATTATAAAATTCATCTGTAGAGACAAAATATAGATGTTCTCAAGGGAAATAATGGAGGGAAATTTGAAGGAAGGGGCTATACAAGACCAGGTCTCAAACTGTACCACACAGCAGTAATCATCAAAACTATTTATTCTCAACTAAAAACTAGAATAGTTGAACAATGGAAACAATTAGGAATACAACATACATATACAAATGAACATAACAATACAACTTAAAGTCATAATTGTTGGGGTAATCGCTTGATATTATACAGAAACTCTTGGAGAGATAGTAAAAACAGTTTGGAAGACCAGTATCTCATATCATATAATAAAGTCAGTTCCACTGCACTAGTGATGTAGGTGTCACATAATATATAAATTAGAAGAGCCAGGAAGAAAATACCTTTTACAGCTATGGGTAGGAGTTCATGTGTTTGTTTTTATCTTGATTTGGGGGTAGATTTGGTGAGGAAATGTGAGGGTAGCTGCAGAAAAAGGAGAAGGAAGAGGAATTCATTGATATTTATCTTTAACAGTGAGCACTAGGGAACAGAGAAAGCATCACATGGTAATCAGTCATCTGGTAATTAAACTCTCCAAATTTAACTAGTCTTGGGCATCAGGGAAGCTGACAGATTCCAGTGACTGAACTGGAAAACACTAAAGAGATCAGGGCAAGATGATCAAGGGAGAAAAGTTTGAAGTCCACAAACCCCCTTCAAACAACAACAGAAGAACAGAAATGCCTCAAAACAAATATCAGAGTGGCAAAAACAGTGAAAGAATAGAGAAGGAAGTGCTCTGGCCCAGAACAATGTGGAAGGACAATAAGGGGTTCTCATTTCAGTGGGGTACAGTAAGATAATGCTGAACAAGCTTCAGTGGAATTCAGCACAAGCAGAGGAAAGGGGCATAGCCAGCTCAAATTTAATTAGACTTGTCTTCATGTGATGGACACACACAATCCATTACTGGGTCTACTCTGGTAGGGTATGCCAAGAACTTATGCTTCATTGATAATGCCTTTCATAACTCAGTGTAATTTCCATGCTATTATTAATCTCATATTATTAGTTGAGGTTATTAGATAATATGTTCAAGTATTAATATACAAATAATATCAAATACACATATACATAAATATATATTTCAGATCATTTTCATAACCAATATCAAGAGAAAAAAACTTAATTACTAAAGGAATTTTTTTAAAACATAGTTCTACAGAGTCTTTTCAAGAAGCCAAAATGCTACAAAATTTTCATAGCTTATATTCTATAGAGTAGACCAAAAGCTTTAAGCTAAAACTGACCTGGTTTTATATTGATGACTTTCTCAATTAGATATATTATTATAATCTTTTTTGGATCATGTCTCAATGAGAACATCCAGTAGGAAAACCATAATTTTACTTGTTTCTAAGATCTTCATAGTTAAAGGAAAAAGACCTCAGCCCCCAAGAAAGCAGACTAAACAAAATAGTAAATATTGGACAAGTTTTATTTATCCCAACAAAATAAACAAAGCAAAAGACTCCTAAAGTTATAAATGATCAATAAACAAATTATAAAAATAACTCCCTTTGTCTTTATGTTGGCTACTCTACACTCCAGCCGCATCCCATTCAGTAAGATAAAGGAATTTAGGGTTGCTAGAAAGTCAGAGTCAAATGATTTTATTCCTCTCTATCATGGCCCATATTCCTTTTGTACTTACATGACTCATAGTGACAGTAAAAGGCAGCTCACTGTTCCTCAGTTTAGCCTAGAAGTTATCCACTTGGTCCAAGAATTTTTTCCATCACTATTGCCATTTTATATTCCTGCCCTGTCCCAGTTATTTAGTCTTGATTTTAAAATATTCATTTTTAATAGGATCATATATTTAAAGTTATAAGAGCCCTCGGAGGTGATCTAATTCAAGTCCTTCATTTTCCAAATGAGGAAACTAGATTAGAGAAGTGACTTACTGAAGCTTACACTTGTGGTAAAATAGTCAAAGGCAGGATGTGAATCTAGGTTCTCATTTGTTCAAGCTCAAATTAAGGTGAATTTATACCTGTTCAGAGACACAATGGGGATCCTCCTGAAGCACACCTAGGCACACCAAATATATTTCTAAGTCTAGGATTTATGTGAAGTCTGAATGGTCTACTATCCTACCCTACTGTCCTTTTCAATGTAGTTCTCTTCTTTCAAATGAGCTTGGTGTGAAAAAGAACAATGAAATGGTCTTTAAAACATCATTTTATAAGAGTACCTGTTCCAAAGTCAAAAGAGAACTATCTTTCACCCTGACAATGAAACTTCTTAGGAGGAAAAAAAGAACAAATTAGTAAGAACTATAAATTGTGTTGTGTCTATAAAAATAGATCATAGATTTAGACATACAAGAAATGTTAAAGATTATATAGTTCAACACCTTTAGATTATAAATTAGGAAACAGAGAAGTTAAATTACTAATTCAAAGTCATACATCTAGGAAGTAGCAGAGCTAGGATTAGAATCCAGGTTCTCTGGCCTCAAATCCACAATTCTTTCTATGATACAAATGACTGAAACTGTAGAATTCATAGCATGCTGTTTTAAGTTTATATATATATATTAGAGTCAAGGTAAAATTAAGATGAATAGGAGGAAATCCATTTAGGTTTCATAAGATTTGCCAGGGATTATTTATTCATCTAACTAATCAATTTCAATAACTTTCATGGCAGGATAATATATAAAGACAATCTTTTGCCAGACCTGAAACGCTGAAACTTGACATGTTAAAACAATTTAACAGTAAATAAAATATTTTCAAGGAGGTGTCACAAATTAATATTTTATCTCAGATTTTATATGTTATGACATGTTGAAAAGTACATATTGATCTCAAGAACTGGAAATATTTGTCATTGTTTAGAAGAATTTTTACTGTTACTGCAATATATTGTACAGTTTGCGTAAAAACCCTGTAAAGAGACTTCACTTTTTATACTTTCTTTTCATTTCTCTTGAACTTAAATATAGTCCCTGTTTTAGCATCTATGTTTTTAATGATTCTGAGGACAAAAGTGAGTGAAATATAATTCTACTTGTATTACCATATTGCTATTAATTTTAAATTTTGTCTACATACTATCAAAGATGCCAGTAATGTAGTTGTAGCCTCAATGACAGCAATAAAGATAAGGACATGCTTATTAACATAAGAAAACAAATCATTACTAAATCCATAAATCCATTTGTAAATTCGGAATTATTTTTAATATTTGAAAAACTAACAATATAATAATTCCATTATTTCATAATATTATAGAGATATCAGGGGGAAAATATGCAAAATGTTCATGATTTTTTATGCAAAGTATGTCTCTCATAACACAGAGAAAATACTTGCCATACCTATTTTTAAAAATGTTATGGACTTTCCATATGCATAATTTCCATATTTCACAAATTTGTTAAAGAATTACAATTTGAACTCCATCAAGAACATGGGGCAGGGGAGGCAATAAAAAATAAAATGCATACAAAAAGCTGATATTGTCTATAAGAAACCATTTAAATGGTATGGCAAAGAATAGGTCACTTTATCTTATTATAAGTAAATTAGAAATAATAATAATTGTACTACCTAGAGTCTCATAAGAAGCTAGGATATTGAGTGCTATTAGGTGCCCTGTCT
>NW_025393156.1:0-2433 GCF_016433145.1 Gracilinanus agilis
AAAGCCTGGAGAAAGGAGAATGAATTCTGAGTCCAAAGAACAGTTATTTGGCTAATATGATTAGAGTGTCAAGTGTACGATTTAAACACTAGCTTGGAAAGCCAAACTGGAGCCCAGCCCATTATGGATTTTAAAGGTCAGGCTAAGGAGTTTTCATTTGCTACTAGTGGGGATAGGAAGCTACCAAGAACAAAACATCCCCCTTATTTTCTGTCTTGGAATCACTACTACATATATTGCATGCAAGTCAGAAGATTGTGGTAAGGGCTAGGCCACTGGGGTTAAGTGACTTGCCCAGGGTCACATAGCTCACGCACAGTCTTGGTGTAGGACTCTTTAGAAGAAGTGATTGAAAAGTTGGATTATGTGTTGAAAAGATAATTTAAAGGTAAATTGTTGCAGTGTATTAATGTTTTCTGTTAAGCTTTCAGAGGCAGCATGGTGGAGTGGGTTAGAGAGCAGGACTCAAGGGCCAAGAGACCCCGGGGTAGCTTTAGAGAGCCAGCTCCAAAGATGGCAGGTTCAAATCTGGTCCTCAACTTCCTAGCTGTATGACCCTGGGCAAGTCACTTCCCTCCCGTTTCTTAGCCCTTGTCATCTTCTGCCTTGGAAGTGACACTTGGGAGCAAGTCTAAGAGAGAAGATGAGGGCTTTTGAAAAGAGTGTCAGAAAGAACAAGGTTTGATTCCCACTTTGGTCACATCCTGGTTGTAGGATCCTGGACAAATCATTTCCTATTCCCGGGGAATGGGAGCGTGAGGCTATACGTTTCAGAGAAGATGCTGCTCTGCATTAGTCAAGAAAACTGTGGCTCCTCCTCTGCCCCAGCTCCTGAAATCACTCAAATGGCAGGGGTGGCCTCCCACTTTTTCACAATGAGCTAGAACTCTAAAAAGAAATGACTTTCTTTGCGGAGCACTCATGGTCCCTTCTCAGCGCAGCTAACTTTGGCAGGCCGAGGTTTGCACCTTCACATTTCACAGTCGCTCCTGATGTGTCCTTTCCCAGGCCTGTAAGGAATGGGACGGCACCTGAATTCCTGCGTGGCCACAGGAGAGCCCCAGCAAGCGTGGCCTGGACAGAACAAGGGAGATTTCCTGGGAGCTGCGCAATCAGACCCAGGGTATCAGCAGGCTGGGTCCCTCCAGCCTGGGCAAGAAGAGCCTCCATCTCCATGGTGAGTAGCCAGCTCTGGCCAGGACACATGCAGCTCCTCGACCTCCTGGGCTTGCTTCCCCTCCTGCTAAGCCCTCACCTGCTGGAAAACCTTTCTCTGCCTCTGCTTTTACCTGCTCTTACAGAAAGGGGTTTCCTCTGAGGTGTTTAGAGTCTGAGGGGAAGCCGGTATTGGATCCCAGAGATGGGAGCCTGGGTGGGTTGATAGCCTCCTGACCTAGGAACTAGAGGAACCCCTTTCACATTGCAGTGGTTAGGGGCACGACACCCCTGCGCTCTGAAAAATCTCTGTAAAATGATGTGAGCCTCCCTTTAGACTGCAGAAGATGTCCGATTTTTTCCTTTTGCTTTTATGCGGTGATTACAGGAAGTTATCAGTATTTATGAGTTTCTAACTTTGAAAATATATCTCTACATTTGGAGCCTCGTTGTTTCATCTACTGCTTTTCTCATACTTGGCACAAACTTTAACTTTTAACTTATTTTAACATTGAAATAGAAATT
This sequence comes from Gracilinanus agilis, assembly GCF_016433145.1. NCBI lineage: Eukaryota > Metazoa > Chordata > Mammalia > Didelphimorphia > Didelphidae > Gracilinanus > Gracilinanus agilis. Next base: position 1,681 of record NW_025393156.1, read on the forward strand.
GTGTATATTTGAGGCATGAAAAGACAAAATATGTTGATATTATACAATACCACAAATATATGTTATGCGTTTAGAAGGTTCTAAACATTTTCTGCTTCCTCTGCTTGCCTTTTTGTGTTGTTTGCAGCTTTCTCAGTACTCTCCCCAAATCTCNCCTTCTAATTTTGACAATGTCCAAGCCTGTGATACCTTGCCTCCCTATCTCATAGCTAGTTCCCCATCTTGTAACTTCCATATGGTTATGTAAGGGTGAAAAGGGGGTTTTATGGGTTCAGTATATTAAAGATGGTCACCAGAGTATAGAACTCTATTACCAATCCTCAATTAAGAATAATCTCAAATCAAGATTGACTTTTATGTAAAATTCTCTAAGAATTCTCTAAGATCAATATTCAATCAAGTGGGGATCTTGGGTTTATCCTAAGCTCTCATTCATTGAGATAATGGAAGAAATTCAGGCAATAGGTCAGACAAGCCAGCTGCCTTTCCCACAGCATTTAAATAGGCTACTCAGTTTCTCTGCCTTTGTATCTAGGGTTACTGTCTCCCTTCTCAGCATAAGTTTGTCTCACTATCAACATGTTCTTTTCCAGACCTATGAACAATGCATTATTCGTCAACTGGAATGAATGGCTTGAGCAAACATCAGAGACAACCCAGAAGCTCCTTTAAGGGACCAAGAGAATGTTTACTCAGAACTGAGCAACAAGACAAAGCTGAGGAGCACAACAGGATCCCTAGTCCTTTTCCTCT
>NW_025393157.1:0-2040 GCF_016433145.1 Gracilinanus agilis
ATATACAAATTTTTAAGAATAGCAGATTGACTTCTCATTGAGCTGAGATTTGAAAGGATTTTTGTGGTATCTTTTGTGCTTTGATTCTGAATAGTAACTTTAAAAAACAATCCTAACTTTTACAAATGTGTAAAGATGCTGTCGAACACCAATACCAGGAGCTCATGATTCCTTCAGTTTCAATGTCACTCATTACCTATTTTCTATTGAAAATTAACCTGGCTGTTTTGGGGGCTTTTTCTTATTTTTTTGGCAATGGATTGTTAGCAACAGAGAAAAAGGTTCAACACAGTAAGGATTTCCACAGGCTTTTAGAAAGAGCTTAGCAGTACTTCAAAATAAATACCTTTATAAATATCTGTGTTTTCACTAGTTGAGGATATTCCTACACGAATTTGACTTTTGTTAGAGTTAGCCTGTTTTCGCAGTTATTCATAATTTGTAAATGCTTTAAGGCATAAATGCTTTGCTCTATTGCAAAGGAATGGGAATTATGTCTAACCTAGCTTGAACCAACTATACATGCAAACTAAAGACACATATCATAGTTTTCCAGAAAGCACACACTAGACTTTTCTTAAAAATATTTTTCCTTTCCAATCAGTCCTCCTAGCCAAACCTATTTTCACTCTAAGCCAAAGAGATCTAAATAAACTTTTATGATTCATAGAAGAATATAATCTATATTTTAAATCTGAAAGGGATGCTTTGGTCCCATCTTTTAGCCACTACATAACTCTAATGGTTCAATTCAATATTAAATCCACATAATACTTTTTGTCAGTCTTACCCAAAACCTGATCCCCCACAAACCCCCCCCCACTACTTCAAACTCCTCCCAGGGCTTTCTTCTTACCAAAAATTTCCAGGACTCTTTAACCCATCTGTCTTTTGTGATAATGTTGTATACTTTATTTGGCCCTTTTGTGAATTTTTGAGCAGCTTCCACACTAAAATAGGTCAAAGACTAGAAACAGAAGCCTTCTATCAAATCCGAGTCTTCAGGTTCTAACCTGGAACTGCTAACCTACATGGCCACTACTTTCACAGTCTGCTTAGGGCAAGACTTGAAGATCGGGTGCTCTGTGCCTACCAGTTGGAAAATAGTTTGTTATATTTGATCTTTTTACATTAAGAGAAGCAGGCACAGTTTAAGAGAGAGAACACAGATTGAAGACATGAAACCTGAGTTCAAATGCTATCCTTCATACTCCCCTTTTGAATGTGGAGAAGTCGTTTGATATTCCTCAGCTTCAGTTTTCTCATTTCTAAAATAATGAGGTTGGTTCTAGACAGATGTATACTATTAGAAAGAATTGAAGAGTGGCTTATTTCAGCACCTACATACTTTATTAGAATAGTTAGAAACTTTGAAATGAGCAAAACACAAGCCTTTTTAAAGATTGAATTCTTAAATCATTATATTCTAGCCTCTTCTGTAATAGTAATAATTCACATTCAGATATGTGGGGTTTAACATTTTCAATCTTTCCTTCACATAACTTTTGCCCTTACTTGTAAGCCTTGAAATTTTGCTTTAGAGATAATATTCTAGGTATTTGAGATGATTCTTCAAAAAAGATACATTTTCCCTTTCATGATACATGATTAGATTGTGGTTATATCATCTTGGAGTTGGAAATGGCTTAAGATGTAATCGAGTCCAATTATATTATTTGGGAAATTCATTGCTAACAGTATGTTTCCTTCAGCTTTTGCAAAGGATACATACTTCTTATAGGTTTTCGAAGTTTTTGTTTTAGAGGGTCACCATTTGTGCAAGGAAAAGTGCTTGTTGTGGAGTTGACTTCCTGGAATTGCTTAGGAATATATTTTAACCTTTCAACCACTGTTTATTCATCTTTAATATGGAAGAAGGTTTCCGTGAGATGATTTCTAAGAATTCTAGTTCTAATTATATGATTCTATGAAAACATTCTTTAATTTGACAAGCAGTCACTGCTTACTATAAGATTGATAGTTTTAAATGTAATCTCTCTCTCTCTCTCTCTCTCTCTCTCTCTCTCTCTCTCTCTCTCT
>NW_025393158.1:0-7384 GCF_016433145.1 Gracilinanus agilis
GTGCCCACCTGAAACAAATCTTGTGGATGCTTCTGTCCCCAGAGTCCCAGGGTGTAAGTCCTGTAAAAGTTTTTTGCGCTGGGCTCTGTATGTGGCAGAAATATTGGACCTATTCCTTTCCTGATTAAAGACTTGGTTTTTCTGACTGCTTTAGTAGTTCTGTGTTATTTTCAAGTTAACAGAAGTTAAGTCAACCTAACCCTGAGTGGCTGCTGAACCTCTACAAATAACCTCAAGGCTACCTCCTTCTACCTTATCAAAGTCATGTCCTGGTCAGCATTCCAATGCTGAGGAACATTCCAAGTTGTTTACAAATATCACTTGTTGCTGAGTAGAAGTTTCTCTTTTGTTGCTCAATCTAAGAGACTTCTCCCCATGTTCTTAAAACACTATAAAAAATCTGTTGCGTACTTTTCCTTTTCAAACTTCATCTTTGTTCCAAGTTCTAACACACATTCTGTCGTAGCCCAAAAGCAGAGACTCATAACTAACAGCTTGACCTCATCATACCCTGTTAAGCACGTTGGTTTTGATAGCGTCATGCTCTGCTCAGCAGGGAGGTTATCTGGAACTCATAGTTCCGGGGACACCACTCCTCCCTAGACAGAGCAGCCCTGAACAGGGCACCACTCCTCCCTTAGACAAAGCAGCCTTGAACATTAAGAATTACATCCTATGGCACCTGGAAACCTCTATACTCCCACTGTATAACTATTATCAGACCCTAGCTGTATCCTAGCCCTTGAAACGTATATATTCCCCTCTGGAGACGCAGCACTTGGGGAATTCTCTTAGGTAGATTCCTAAGTATTTTATATTGTCTAGGGTGATTTTAAATGGTATTTCTCTTTCTACTTCTTGCTGCTCTAATGTGTTGGAAATGTATAGAAATGCTGATGATTTATGTGCATTTATTTTGTATCCTGCAACTTTGCTAAAGTTGTTGATTATTTCTACCAGCTTCTTAGTTGATTCTCTAGGATTTTTTAAGTAGACCATCATATCATCTGCAAAGAGTGATAGCTTAGTCTCCTCCTTGCCTATTTTGATACCTTCAATTTCTTTTTCTTCTCTAATTGCAACTGCTAGCGTTTCTAGTACTATGTTGAATAATAGAGGTGATAATGTGTAGTATCCCACGACTTGGGGTGGCCAACCCCAAGCGGAACTACCTGGGGTAACGAAAGAAGAAGGGGGAGACGACAACAAACATGGACACTACGTAGAGGACATAGTGACAGCTTTATTGCATCCAAGCAGGGCTTTTATAGCACAAAACCACACAGTGTCAGGGAGTCTGTTTCCCATGTCAGGGAGACTGTTTCCCATCAACATCCTAAGCAACTATTCCCCCTACGCCCCCACATCCAGATGTAGTGATTTGGGAATTGCTTAAGGCAGTGATGGGCAAACTATGGCCTGGATCTGGCCTGCAGGCAATAGTTTGCCCATTACTGCTAAAGAGGCACATAGAGATAATGCTTACAATAGTGGTTTTGTTTTTAATTGTGTGTTCAAATAAAACTGTATAGTTATTTTAATATGTTAATGATGATTCAGCATATAGAGATACAGTTTTGTCAAGCACAATTTTCTGACCTTAATCTACTATAAATCAAGAAGATTTTTCAATGTTTACTGGAGGAGGTCTGGAATTTCTCTCTCTTTGACTTTCCTTAATTTTTATAATTTTAAAGGATATATTGTTTCTGAGAGAGAGAAAATAGAAAAATAGGATAAGTATGAAAAATGGGCTCAATAGTGAAATTTAATGTAGCATCTAAATTTTGAGATACTTCAATGTTTGAATAAACTTTATGATTTTTTTTTGCAAAAAAAGTAATATCAGGGCAATTTTCTGAGACATTTCCTTATAATAGGATATTTAGGTTTGCTTGTTTTTTAATCATGACTTCCAGGTAGTCTCCTGGATCTATTTTTGAAGTCAATTATTTTTTCAATGAGATATTTCTTATTTTCTTCTATTTTTCATTCTTTGGATTTTGTTTTATTGTTTCTTGATGTCTCATAAAGTCATTAGCTTTTATTTGCCCAGTTATATTTTTAAGGACTGATTTTCTTCCATGATCTTTTGAACCACCTATTCCACTTAGTCAATTTTACTTTTCATGGAATTTTTTCTTCATTGGATTTTTTTTACCTTTTTTTCCAGTTGCTCAATTCTATTTTTTATGAAACTCCTTTCTTCTTTGGATTTTTGTGCCTCTTTTCCCACTTGACCAACTTTGCTTTTTAAGCTCTTTTCTTTTTGCATTACTTTCATTTCTTTTCCCTATTTTTTCCTTCTCTCTTATTTGACTTTTGAATTCCTTTTTCAGCTCTTTGAGCACCTGTTGAAAAAAATGGTAATTCCCATTTTTCTTTGAAGTTTTGCATGCAACTGCATTGATTTCACTGTCCCTAACTGAGTCTATATCTCACTCTTCTTTGTCTCAATAGGAATTTTCTGTGGTTTGGTGATTCTTTTGCTATTTGTTCTTTTTCCTAGTCTTTTTTATTTGTACTTTTATCTTAAAGGTGGACTCTGTTTGCAGGGTAGAGGTGGAACTTTCTTAAACTTCACTTTTTCCTTACTGTTTCCCTTAGCTCAAGGTTTGGTTTTCTGCAAGTTTCAGTTCTTCCACAATGGTATAATAGCCTGTGGATTGAGAGTTTTGGAAGTTGCTAATTCAAATTATTAAAAGTACTGCTGATGGCTTGCCAGGCTTAGAACAATGTGAGCTACTTTGTCCCATGGCCAGGGTTCTCACTGCAAACTTGAATGGGCCAAGAGCTACAGACTTTGAGGTCTCATTAACAACCTTGTGCCAAACCCTGAGACTTCAAGGGGTAGGCATGGGTTATTTCCCTGTTGGTTTAGGCAGGGTTCTGGTGTGTCTAAGTTGGCCTGTGCCCAGGTTCAGAAGCCAGCACAGTAGGAGGGGGAGTGTCCTGCACTTCTTTGTATGCAGTTCCACTTCTGATTCTTCTCTTCACCCTGTGAAATAAACTCTCTTTGCCTACCTTTTGAGTTGTTTTCTATAGGAGAGTCCCCTTACTCCACCATCCTGTTGGTTCCATGACTCCAATATTCATTTTGAAGCATTATTTAAGGTAGGTTTGAAAGGATTCTCAGAGTGGTTGCAGCTTTCTTTGCTACTCTGCATTCTTGGCTCCACCCCAATAGTCCAATGATCCTTAAATGAATGCTCTTCTTGCCTTTTTAAAAAATGTCAGTTGTTTTTGCTGAGACAACTTATATTTTCTCTTTTTTTCAGACTTTTGACTATATTTTGATGTTTCTTACTATTTCATAGTGTTATTATCTTCTTTTTGATTCATTATGATTTTTCAAATATTCTGTTTCAATGAGTATGGTTTTTCACATTTTGTGCCAAGCTGTAAATTCTCTTTTAACTGTTATATGATTCTAATTCCTTTTTCATTTTCTCTCTAACATTCTCATTTTATTTATAAAACATTTTAAACTCATAATATTTTTTTCTTCATTTCTTTCAGGATTTCTAGTTGAGCTTCTGCCCATCCTGCCTTTTTATTTGGGAGACTTTCTTTGTAGATATATGGAGAAACTATATCTCTTCTGATTTGTGTCTCAAGTGACTGTCACCAAAATAGGTTTCTTTGGTGGTATTATTATTTTCTCATTCTTCCAGCTTCTTTTATAGATCAGACTTGATATTAGGATAAGGCTCTTCATACTTCTGGATGGGAGGTCTGGGATGGTTGTGCTGCTGCTTTTGGGGGGATGTTGAGTGCTGTGCTATTTCCAACTTTCAGGAAAAATTCAGATCTGCAAGTTTTCAGTGCTCCTAAAATGGTTTTACATGGGGAAAAATATAATTCTTTGGGTTTGGGTCTGAACGACATATCTATGGTATTATTCAAGTTAGAGCTTCAGTAGACTACTGCTGAACTCAGTCACTGTCAGTTGGAAATGTCTACTAGTACAGAATGCCAGAGCTGCAGGCTGCACTTTAATTTGGGATTCCTGTCCTTATTGCACTAAAAGCTTCAGACTAAGCTGAAGACTGGAACTGGCATCCCACTCCACTCAGAAACATATAGCTACTATTTGCTTCTGAACTTGTTCCTTACTCAGCACAGATCAGGGCCCACAACCACTCTTTATCTTGGAAAGACACTTGTAGACACAGTTCTCTTCCCTATTCTTTCCCATATCTATGACCCAGCCCTGGGTAATGAAGGATGAGCTCCCAGTGTTACGTAGAGATGGCAGCATGGAATCCCTGGAAAATACAGGGTCAGCCTCACCCAGAATTCCAGGAGACCCCCCCCCCCGGAGAACTTTGGGTGAGGGGACAGTTGAGAAGGGTTGAGACAGTTGCTTTCTGGGGGTTGAGGTGAGCAGAAGAGACTGCTTACTGCTCCTGACTTGGGGGGTTCACCTGAGTGGTCATTGTGGCATAAGCCATTGTGGTTTTTACTCAGGGGTTAGCCGGCTTTGTAGGGTTAATCCTTATTAATATCAATATGACAATTATTTAGTGATTTAGTGATTAGATATATTCGCTATTAGCAAGAGAGCCAGTTTAGTTAAGTGCCCTTCACCCCCTCCTGTGGGGGGGGGGAGGGCAGCTTCAACCTAAACAGATCAGGGTCACCTTTTCCTTATTTAAAACCTATTACCCCCTCTAGCTTTTCCCTTCCTTCTTAACACAAGCTTTACCTTCAATATCTGTGCCTGGGAATTATTTGGGGATACTCACTGCTCAAGTCTGGTCATCTAGCTTGAATCCTGTCAGCTGGCAGGTTTAAGAAGATCATCCCTCTCAGTCCTTCAAAATTTAGATAACTAGCTTCTACTCATTCCTCTATCAGACCTGTGGGGAATGTAAGTTAAAGAAAGGGAACATCATTGGGGTTCAGCCACAACAGAAACTTACCAGAAGTACCTCAGTTCAGTCTCCATTTTTCCAACTGAAACCTCAACTGCTTGGGGGAAGGGGTTTGAGAGCCAGGAGTGTCTAACCCCCTCCTTTCTCACTGAAGCCTGTCAGTCAGTGTCTGTGAGAAGAAGTGACTTGAAGGTTACTGGCCCTGGCATAACCATCAGCTTCCCCAAAATATCTGTTATTTGTCAACATAACACCAGTTGTCCTATTCCCATTTCTTGGTCAAGGTAATAACCTTCTGTGTAGGATTTGAGATCTCTCCTTGCCCTCATACATAGCATGTCACTTTCCTACAATGCTCTGCCTAGTCATTCCTGACTATTCCTGACACTATCTCCACGTCATTTTTAGTAAAATGATATTGGCTTTTGGGTTAAACCAGATTGTGGGTAACTGACAGGCCTCAAACTTGTTTAGTGAGGGGGGAATGTCTACCCCAAGCATGTGAAGGCTGTCCCTGGCAGAATGGATAAATGAGAATAATTCATTCCAGTAGCCGTGAAGGTGACCGAAACAGGAACTATGGAGTGCTTAGAATTTAGGGGGCAGATGGGTGGCTCAGTGGATTGAGAACAAGGCCTAGAGATGGGAGGTCCTGGGTTCAAATCTGGCCTCAGACACTTCCTAGCTGTGTGACCCTGGGAAAGTCACTTAACCCCCATTGCCTACCCTTACCACTCTTCTGCCTTGGAGCCAATACACAGTATTGACTCCAAGACAGAAGGTAAGGGTTTAAAAAAAAAAAGAATTTGGTCAGACCTCAAAGACACCAAGAAAACCCACTACATCCTGGTTTATCACCAATTGTCCTGGCCTTTATCTTGCCACTGAAGTTGAATGACTCTGGAAGAGAGGAGGAGGTAATGACTTTGTGTAGATCTGCCTCTCCTGCAAGGCAAGATATCACCCTGTGATGTCATCAGTTCTCTTAAAAAACAAAGTGCAAACAATGACAATAAGGAGGTAGATTGGCTCCATTTATTCTTGATACACTAACATCTTGGCTTTGCCCCCACATTCTTTCAATTAATTCTTAATCCTATGGTCCTTAATTGAATATTATTTTAATTAATTGTTAAATTTAAGTATGTCTTTGATGTTTTTGTTATTCTTCATTTGTGTTACATAGTTGATTTTTTTAAATATACCATATGGTATTGAGGGATACATACACTTCTATTTCTATTCAATAATGGCCAGAGATGTATCACATTCTTATTTTTAGACTTCTACTCAGTTCCTTAACTCGTTTTTGATTTATTATTCTGTTGAATTGTCTAAGCCTAACAGGTATATTTAAGTCCCCTATCATATTATATTTCTTTTTTTTCAGACAATAAAGTGTTTAATTACTTTTCATCATTATTACTATTATTGTTATTTTCTAGTTACCTGAAACAGATTCATAGTCTCACAATATGCCCCAAAGCCTCAGCTTTAGGAAGGGAGGGCCTAAAAAAACTACAGTAAAAAAACAGCTCTTTCATGATTGTGTTTATATAATTATACAAAATTTACATGAAAATTCATTTCTAGACAGGATAGGGACAATTAGCTGATAAATGAAAAAATTTCAAGTAATGCTGAAAGTCATGGTAATTTATCCCACGTTGGGGGGAGAGAGGGGGGAAAAGGGAAGAGAGGGGAAGAGAGGGGAAGAGAGAGAGAGAGAGAGAGAGAGAGAGAGAGAGAGAGAGAGAGAGAGAGTAGTTTTTACAAATATTATCTCATTTGACACTCCCAATAATCCTGGGAGATAGGTGCTATTATTGTCACATTTTGTGTTTGAGGAAATTGAGGTAGATAGAATTTGAATGATTTGCCTAGGATCTCACAGCTTTTAAGTTTCTGAGGCCAGGTTTCAACTCATCTTCCTGACTTTAGGTCCAGTGCTCTATCCACTTGACTACCAGCTGTCCCCTGTAATATAAGGTAATATAAAAACACGTATGTAGCAATAATTGTATTATGCACTCTAGCAGTTTTTGTGTGAGAGCTATTCTTCTACATGCAGTAGTAGACAAAGGAGTCTTTTACCACCACTCCCCAATCCCTCTTATAATTTGACAGTAAAAAAAATCAATATATAAAAACATAGCAAACAGTTGTGACTGAGCTTTTATAGTATCCTTGTAAGTAAAGATAGCACGATTTTATTATTTTATTGAGGTGGTAGGCCAGAGAGAAGAGGTCAATTAGAAACAAAGTGAGATGTAGTCTTTGAGTCATGGGAGAACTTCAGGAGTCCTCAGGGGAAAAAAATCCCCAAATTGTGAATATTTCTTTTCTTTTTTTTTATACCCTTGTCTTCTGTCTTAGAGTCAATATTATGTTTTGGTTCTAGGGCAGAAGAGCAATAAGGGATAGTGGTTTAAGTGACTTGCCCAGGTCATACAACTAGGAAGTGTGAGAGGTCATCTATTTCTTTTTATAACTCATTTAACTGTTTA
>NW_025393159.1:0-5554 GCF_016433145.1 Gracilinanus agilis
AGATATTTCAAACTTGACATTTTCTTGTCTTAAATTTGTATTTGTCAATCCACCACTTGTTTCAAATAACTCTGATAGACTTTAGAAGCTAGATTTATTTTTCATGTTTATTTAATAATGATTATATGATATTTTAAATAGATATACATATGTATACAGCTCTTCCTTTAATCACATAATGAATGACTACTTAATCTTTGTAAGATTTTAAAACAAAACATAACTTCGTCAGTCTTGTCAGAGTACCAATAGCTTAGCATATTGTAGATGTCTACTATCTATCTACTGATTTAATAATTCCACTGCAGAGATTTAAGTATTTCAGATGTTTTATACTACCAGGATACTTCATCCATACCCCAAAGAATGACATTTTTCTATCATCTGGTTAACAGTGAAAATGTTTATTTGTTTTTAAATAAAATTAATTGTCTAATTCCTTAAGTATCTTATGGTTTCTTCTGTTGCCTTCTCTACCTTCCTAAGTTATCTGTTGATCATCATTATGTCCAAATTGGTTTTTAATGCTAGATTTTGTTTCACGTTTTTTTAGTTATTCAACTAGTTTAGATGAATTATTTTCACTTATTCATTTATTCAATTAATTATGCAAGTAGGTGTCTTTCTTTTCTTGATTCATTAATGACTGCCTTTATCATTCCAAATGGCACTTTTTTCATATTAATCGACTATGCAGTTGACTGATATTTTCTTCCCATTTCTCTCTAGATTTGAACTGATGATAAAGCACATGGATTCCTAGCTCTTAGGTCTCAGGGATCTTTAATGAAAGAACAATGTGAAACCAAAATATTTCAACCTGACTTCCCTAAAACTGCTACCATTTAATATATATTAGATAGAGAGGGAGATAAGGACAGGACATTTCATTGATCTAGGGAAATCCTGAATAAGGAAACTGCTTTTACCAGTTCATGTCATCGCCCTTTACTGTAAATTGTAGTCAGAGAGTTGCTTAGAGACCTCAATTAAGTGATTAAGTTAGAGGAGGCAGGGCTTAAATCAGGTCTTTCTTCCTCCAAGGCCAGCTAGCTATCCTCTATGTCACAGTCATGATTTTGAACTGCTTGAGAGCAGGGACTCAATTTTTCTTTACTCTGCTTCTCTAGCACTTGGCTGGCATGTAATAAGGGTTTTAAGAATGCTAGTTGACTGACTGATACTGCTGCTTACATAGCAGATAATGTATTTGAATAAAAGCTAATGTCCTAATGATTTCTTGCAGATGACATTTAAATAACATAGCATAAATTACATAGATGTACATAAGTACATAAAGGTGCTGATATGTCCTACTGTTAGCTGATTTGTTGCCACATGGCTAGGCAAAAGTTTTTTGGAAGCACATTTTCAAATAAGTCATTCCTTTGTCCAGCAGCATTTTAATCTTAGCCGGTGTGTCTATTCTGACCTTTTCTGACTGAAATAATGATAGCAAGCAGGGCCAGAATACTACTAAGTTGAGGCAATATATCAGCCCAAATGAACTGATTTTTTTAGATTCAGCTAGTGATATACTAGAGCTTTGTGAATCTGGTGATCGTGGGCCAAAGAGGGAAGGGATGAAAAAAGAGAGAAAGAGAAGAAAAGGGAAGGAGGAAGCATTGATTTGAAGATTATCATGAACTTGGAATCAGATTTTTAGTTGCTATACAATTTTACTATATATGTTATTTTCACTTTAAAGGCAATTCACTCTATTTGGATTTTACAAAGTACTATTGTTTGTATAAAAGAATCTTTATAATGTTCCTTAATGATACTTAAATGAAATGAGGTTTTCTTAAGCAGCAACTTTTTTTTCATTTAAAATGACATTTTATTTCAGCAAATAGCTGCACATCAGAGATAGTGAAAGGGTCGAACCCTCTTATTGATGTTCTCAAGGAAATGAAGGGGAAAAAACTTGGTGTATAGAAGAAAAGCAATTCTCTGTATAAACAAAGAAGCATATATATTTGACCAGATTCTTTTTTTCTGAATGAATTTCTTCTTAGATGGCCATTACTTGAAAATTTGATACCCCTGAAGGTTTGGAAACCAGCTGGTAAACTGGTATCTCTTTCTGAAGAGTGGATTATCTGTGCACTATTTTGCTATTCTATCTATTACCCTGGTCTGTGGAATAATGTATTTGCCTTGTGGTGTGTCTTAGATAGATGATACATTTTATCCTTTCTTTTGTAGGCTGTATAACAACAAATGTTTACTTAGTGCTTTTTTTTGTAGACCGATATTCTGATTAGTTCCCATGTGGCTTTGGTTAATGATTAACAACACTGATAACCAAGTTTTCATGCTGCTGAAAATGAGAGTGGCCATCATTACACTATAAGCAGGTACTATGCATAGTTTGGTCACTTTCTGAAATCCTTGCCATTTGGAAGTGGGGTGTTTGGGGTGGGTCGTGATCTAAGATAGCTTTTAGATACTTGTGATACTTTAGATACATGTGATCTTCTCTCTCATCTTGAGGTTTGAGTAGTCTGTGAAAGGGGTCAGACAAAAAAAAGTTCTGTCTAGTGACAAAAAATGTTAGCCTCCAAGGGCAAGAGCCATAGAATCAACCTCTCCTGCCCTGATCCTAATGAACAGTTGTTATTAAATCAACATTACCTAGGTCCAACTGAAACTAATCCAGATGTTTTGGAACGACTCATTTCCATTCCTGTTGTCATTTTCCCCACAATAAGTTAGACATATTCCTCCACCTCCTCTATGCCCAGGGCATCTGTAGGTAGTACTTGGTTTGGGGAAAAGATGAATACCTTTGGTGGCTGTGGAATTTTGGGGTCATTACCACTGTATAACAAAGGGGTACAATGCCTGGTATGTTGGCCCTCTGACACCCTTGCTACTATAGGGAGGAGCCCTTTAAGATGGTTTTTGGAGTCTAAACTGGCTACTCTCACAATTTGAGGTGTGAGTAATCTGTAGCATGAAAGAAAGTAGGGAGTAAGACACAAAAAAGAATGTAATAGGAAAAGCAATGATCTCTCTACAGTAACAACAAATGGTTGATTAATCCTTCTCTACAAATCTCACCTCCTTCCTCTTTGACAATATAATCTTACGCTTAGCCATCTGTGATGATTTTTGAGCAATCTTGGTTCTGAGCTTCCTTCATTTATCATTTAATAATTTATATTATATATTATTTACCAGTATTTATCATTATTATATAATATTATTATAATAATCATATTATATTATATAATCTAAGTGATTATTCCTCACTTAGAGAGTGGATTGAAATGATGCAGTGATTTTTTCACATCTCTGTTTTCTCAGAAATTAAAAATTGTAGCAAAGTGCTTTGTCAACCACAAAGTATTCTATAAATATATTTAAAATTTTCTCTTACAGTATTTTCTTATTTAGAAAGTAAAAATAATACTTTGAATTCATGCATATGATGCGATGATTTATAATCCAATTTAAAGGATAAGACAGTGCAGGGGATAGTATGCTAGGTTCAGAGTTCTGAAGATATAATTTCAAAACTGGACTCAATTCCTTACTATTTGTGTTACCCTGGGCAAGTCTTAACTTCTATCTGCTTCAGTTTCCTCAACTGTAAAATGGGTTAATAATAGTGCTGATCCAGGATTTTGTGGGGAACAAAAGAGATAATATTTGCAAAATGCATAGCACAGTGCCTGGTATGTAGTAGATACTTAATACATGCTTATTCCATCCATCCAAAAGAATAATTTTGTATTAAATAATTGGAGTTTTATTCTTTCAAAAAACATTTATTAAGCACCTGCTGCATGAGATGCACTTTTAGGTATCAGAAGATACAAAGATATAAAAGACATTGTCCTGGACTTCAAGAAACTTCCGATCCAGTTGAATTAATCTGGAGTCAGTCAATAAATATTTATCATTAATTATCTGCTGTGTGCCAGACAGTCTTGTAAACACCGGGGATGCAAAGAAAGGCAAAAGACAATTCTTGTTCTCAAAGAGTTCACCTTCTAATGGGAGAGACTACAAACAACTATGGATAGATGGTTGATATGATAGATAATGAAGATGCTTCATTAAGGATTAATTAAGGATAACCAAAAAAAAAAAAAAAGAAAATTCTTAAGTACTTTTTTTCTTCTATATCTTGCTACAGCTACGAATGCAGAATTTCTCCTTGCATGATTTGGTTATCTATCCAGAAAAGTTTATTATATATAAATTCTCAGTGAGCTGGGTTTGAAATAAGGAAGATGGGTTCAAATCTAGCCTTAGAGATGTATTTGTTTTGTCATCTTAAAATTCATTTAGCCAATCCGAGATTCAACTTCCTCATCTGTAAAATGAACATAGTAATATAGCCTCTACAGCATAGTGTTAGTACCAGAATTGAACAGATGGAAAACAAGTGCTTTGCAAATATGAAAGTGCTTTGAGATGATCAGCTTCTAGGATATTTGTTTTCCTATGAGACATACTGTTCTTAGCCAGTGCCTATTTAAATATGATAATTGTAATTAATAAAAAGTTATACAAAATCTCATTTACAACACTATCAAGATATAGATAGTGAGGATTGTTAAAGATATTACTATTAATGATCATTCATTACTTATTCACTGCCGGAGGCTTTTTGAAGATTTTTACTTCTCACCAAGAATTCTAAAATCACTCTGCTTGAATTTTATTATATTATTCAATATCCCTTGACCATCAAAAGAGTAAGAATTATAGAGGAATGACCCAAGAGAGCATTGAGCTTAACATAACATAAGGCTTTTCTGGACTGCAGTCAAGGTGATAGAATTATGTAAAATATTGTGCAAATCTAATATATAACTCTTAAGTATAATGTGATCCCTCTGCATGAATTCACTTGGAGTAAGGGGCTCTACTTTTTCACTGCAGATAATAGATATTGGGGATAGATATTTGTAACATGAAATATTTTAGCATTTACTAAGATGATATGGAAGAATATTCTGTGCCCCCACATGAGAATTCTCCATAGTACAGGGAGATGAAATGCCAAAAACATCTTCTTAGACATGTATTCTCTAGCATCCTGTGGAGGGCAGATCTATTACTGCCTCATGTCTGTAGAAATATGATTTATAATAATAAATAATATATATATATAATAAAATTTATCCAGTCCCTGATTTCCTTCCTCCCTCCATATCAGCCCATTTTCCAGCCTCTAGTGGAGGCCTCTACTGGTACAAGTATATACACACACAAATACATGAGACAGGTTATTATGGGGATGGGAATAAAGAGTAGACCTGTGATTCCCTTTGTCTGCTGTACATCTGGATGAGGAAATTAGCCCTCAGTGCATCTTGGTATCTTCTCTGCAACTTATACAACTTATATTCAGAGAGTTCATTGATTTGAACAGTGAGAATGTGAGTTGCTTAGATGCATATTGCCAATATACATCAGAGAAAGAATTTGAACTGAACTCTTCCTGGACAATTTTTTATCTATAATGCCATTCTCTCTCTCTCTCTCTCTCTCTCTCTCTCTCTCTCTCTCTCTCTCTCTCTCTCTCTCTCTCTCA
>NW_025393160.1:0-7016 GCF_016433145.1 Gracilinanus agilis
GGGGAACACAGAAACCCCTCATGGCTCACAGCAGGAGGTCAGGCTCAAAAGGGAGTTCAGCCTGTCTGAGCTGCTGCTCTTCCTCTCAGTCAAGTCTCCCCCCAATGGAGTCAACGCAAATCTGCTCTTGAAGTCTTGGGTGTTTAATCAGGAACAACAAGGCAATGGGGATGAAGGTGGGGTATCAGCAGGAAACAGGGTGCAGGTGTCCCTAAGCCAAGGTCCTTCACTCAGCCAGGTACCCATCAAGCCTCAGACCCAAAGGTGAGACAACGTGTCCCCCAACCAAAGCTTCACCTTCCCGAACCCTCTAATAATATTCCTATAAGTATAATTGTGTAAATCTAGGAGGGACACTGCAGGGCACAAGCCAAGGCAAGTGGGGTTCAGGAACAGCTCCCCAAAGGGAAGTCCAGTAACCACAAACTCAGTTCATCTCAGTTGATATGTGAGTGAATGCAGGGAAGACCAGCTGTCACAGGCGCAGGTCTCCTATACAAGTCAGGAGAAACCCAATGGCCACTTCAGGGGATCTCAGAACAAGATCTTGCGACCTTTCTCTCTGGCTCCAACCCCCAAAAGCGCTGGTCAGTTTTTTTTCTCTCCCAGAAGTCTCTGCAGTTCCAATGGTCCTTTGGCTTGTCCTCACCTTCAACATTTCGTGGTAGTTTTGTCCAAAATGTCAGGGCTTGCCCCATTATTACAGCTGACAGTGTCTAAAGAGAGAGGGGACCTGGTGTGGGGGCGGGGTCCCTACAGAAGGGGCATCCCCTAGACCTAACAGCTCCCCTTCCCTTCCAGACAGACTCCCCAAACCCTCCCTCAGGGCAAAGAATGGCCCTTTGGTGCTCCGAGGTGGAGCTGTGACCCTCAGGTGCAGAACATCATGGGAGGCTAAAAATTGGTGGCTGGAGAAAAACAGAGGATCTGAATGGTCACCAATCAAAGCTGTGAGAAAAGCTGGAAATGAGGTTGAGTTTTCCCTCCCATTTGTGACATCAAATAATGCAGGGAACTATCGGTGCCTCTATTCATACTATTCATACATACATGGAAATTCATTCTATGGGTGGTCAGAGCCCAGTGACCTCCTGGAGCTGGTGGTGACAGGTAAGGCAGATCACCCCTAGGCAGGGCTGGCTCAGGATCTCCCCAGCCCTGGGTCCCTCCCCAGTTCAGCCTGGCCCCAAGTGTCTCTCTGGCTCTGTCCTTCCTGGCTTCTCCCCTGTGTCTACCTCAGCTCTCCTTATGGGGGTTAGAGAAGAGGGGAGGAATCAGCATTTCTATAGAGTTGACTATTGTTATACTTATGGGAGGTCTCTTGTATCTATTTGAGATGGTAGAAATGATGTACAGAGAGGAATAAGATGGCACTTCTCCTTTATAACAGTTGCCCAGGCAGGATCCTTGAGGTCAAAAGAGGTTTATCCGTTAGGACCCACCTGGAGTTAATTGATATATTGATTTGGGCTCTTCAGCTGGGATAACGATATTCTGACTGTGTTTTCTCCCTTCCCAAACAAGCTTTGAAACTGATTTAGGAGGGTACTTTAAACTTTATATATTAAACAGGAAGGATAAGGATAAAGGACTGAGGTATTAGGAGACCCTACTTTAATTGTTACTAATGAAACTCCCAACTGCTGGCAAATGAAGAATCAATGTAGCTTCCCTCTGGCTCAGCCTGGCCAGGACTAAACCAGAGTAGGTAAACTGGGAAATCTTCAGCTTCTTCTTCTGTAGATCTTCTGTAGACCTTAACAATTGAGTTATGTCCACCCTTTCCACCCTCTTCTTTGTCTCCTGCCCACTTCCCGGATCCCTCCCAGGCCCTGGGAAGCTTAGATAACTAGATGCTGAAACTCCTAATATCTAGGGGCAGCAGACACCGAGGTGGTGGTCAAGTACAGGTTGAAAACGGTATATCAAGTACAGGAAGAGTTTGCAGAGAGATGTTTGCACCCTCTCACTCCAAGACCAGGATCCTCCGATCTCTAGCCTCAGCACAGGTCAAAGACCCAGAATCTCTCCTCAGGGTTCTCAACTTCCCCCTCCTGCCTTTTGCATGCCTCCCTGGGAACATTCTATCCAACTGACTTATTTGTCAATCAAAGGTGAACTTCAAGCTCCCAGAGATTCAATATAACACTATGTACCAAGCACTTTACCTTTGCTGTCTCATTGGATCTTCAGAACAACTCTGTCATGTTGGGGCTAGTATGATCCCCATTTTACAGATGAAGAAACTGAGGCAGAGAAGAAGTTGGAAGGGCTGGATTTGAACTCAGGCCTTCCTGACTCCTGGCCCAGGGCTCTCTCCACTGCCCCATGAGCTTTGTCACTTAACTCCCATCTTGGGGTCAAATAGGAGGCAGGAGAGGCTCAACTTGGATCTCAGGGGCATCTCCTACTGCCAGCCCTGCCCCTCCCAAAGCCAGGAGAGGGAGCAGAGGGTGGAGTTGCTGCTTCTGGGCCCCTCTCCTAGCCCACTGGGGCAAAGTGTTGAGGGGATCAGGATGGAGGAGAAGTCTGAGGGACAGCCAAGTGTCTTCCTCTCTTCCTCATGCCTGTCCCAGGGGATCACTCAGGTTCCCTCTCTTCCCTCCCTCTCAGTTTCTCTCTGTCTCTCTCTCTCCCAACCTCTCTATCTGTCTGTCTGTCTCTATCTCTGTCTGTCTGTCTGTCTCTGTCTCTGTCTCTGTCTCTGTCTGTCTGTCTGTCTGTCTGTCTGTCTATCTCTCTCTCTCTCCTCTCCTCTCCTCACTCCCCCCATTCCTTGCCCCAGAGCTGTCCAAGGTCTTTCTCTCCCCTCATACTCTGACTTTTCCTCTCTCAGAGCTGAACCTCCCAGGCCAGGCCAGGCCTCCTCTCAGCCAGATCTGCCCCCTCCCTGCATGAGGGCTGCTCCTGCTCTAATTCCAGGGTCTCCCCCTCCAGGCCTCTATGCCCCGCCCTCCCTGGCAGCCCTGCCCAGGTCTGAGGTGGCCTCAGGACAGGACATGACACTGCAGTGTCGGTCAAACTGGTGGTATGACAGGTGTGTCCTGTACAAAGATGGAGAAGAGATCACCCACAGCTGGACTTGGAGCCTTGAAAGGGGGCATCAGGCTGACTTCTTCTTCCCTGCTGTGAATCAGACCCATGATGGCACTTACCGATGTTACCGCTTTCATAGTTCTTCCCCCCATCTGTGGTCCTCACCCAGTGCCCCCCTGGTGCTCAGGGTCTCAGGTGAGGCAGCCCCAGCCACTCCCAGCACCCCAGCTCTCCCAAGCTCCCTCTCTTCCCTGGGGCACCTCCCTGCCTGCTCAGGGCCTGTTCCAGGGGACCCCAGAGGCGAGGGGGGGAAGAGGAAGCTCAGAGGGAAGGTCACTGGGTCATCCTCAGAGAATGTAGACAGTAAGGCCTCTTCATTAGCAGCCCATCCATTCCTGTTGGTCCCACATCCAGACATTCTATTCAGCCTCAGGAAGGGATTTAAGGATCTCAGAGGGGAACAAGAGGAGGGCAGAGCAGGCTTGAGGTGGGGGATAAGGGAAATGAGGGAGGGGAGGCATGTTAGATACCCCCAAATCACCCTCTCTTCCTGTTCCTCTCCTGTTCCAGGCACCTCAAAGGATCCTCACCTCCACCAAAGCCCTGGGAAGACCCCAGCTCTGAAGTCCTTCCCACCCAGTGAGTAACTGCTTTCTCTGAGGACAGGCTGGTGGTCTCTCTCTCTCCCCCACTGCTGTCCACCTTCTGTCTAGGCCAGCCCCAAGTTCCCCTTTCTCAGGGGAAACCAAGGCACAAGGATGCCTGGAAGGAAGGGACAGGGACAGAGGAAACACCAAGCTGGGGAAGAAGGAAGGATAGGACTGGTGAGAAAGAGGGGAAGGAGGGGAGCAGAGAGGGGCAGAGCAGCTCCCACCCTTCTCCTTTCTCTCTTCTTCCCCAGGAACCCCTGGGCCCTCCCTCTCCTCACCCACACAGTTACAGCTGGAACTAGAGGGCTGGTGGCTCTGCTTCTCCCATGCCTGATTTCCCCAGTATAGAGAGAGGGGGCGTTTCTCAGATGCCCACACCCCAATTCCCCTAAGCTGGAAGCACCAGAGGGACCTCCTTCCTCTCATCCCTCCTCTGTCCATCATAACCTCCCACTGATCCATCAGTCTCAGGGCTCTGGCCTCAAGGCAGGGAGGACCTCAGGGCCCTGCAGCTAGCCAGAATGAGGTGCCCTGAGGAGGATTCAGATGGTCCCTCCATGCCACATCAGTTTTTCCATTTTTCTTCTGGGGTGCCTGCCTTCCTCGAGATCTCCCCCAGGAGCTCAGAGAGGGGTCACAGGAATCACAGGAGCATCAAGTCTCAGAAGTGGACAGGCACTGTCCTGAGAGGTCCTGAGCTTGGGCCCCATTTGACAGATGGGAAAACCATGAGACTTGCAGAGAGGAGGGGCTTGCCCAACATCCCTCATCCAGCAAGTCTGGGCAGAGCTGGGCTCACACCTCTTCTAGAGACCATCTAGCTCTCCAGGCTTCTCTGGACCCCCATGCAGAACCCCTAACCCTGCCCCTTCCTCATCCCCAGGGACCTTCTCTCCAAGCCCTGAATCTGAGAACAGACTCTCAGGTAAGTATATGGAGGATTCCCAACATAGGGTGGAGGGAGGCACGGGGGCTGGGTGTCCAGTCTTAGGGTCTGTCTGCCCCATTCAGGGTCTCCTCATTTACCACCACTCCTGTTGCAGCACTTTATTCTTCTTCTTCCACTTCTGGGCCTCTGGCCAGGCTGTGTACCCAGCCTGGAATGCTCTCCCTCCTCACCTCCTCTTATAATGCAAAGATGTCTCTGAGATTAAGATTAAGAGCTGCCTCCTATTGGAAACCTTTTCTGATCTCCAACCTGTCCCATCCCCACTTGTTAGTGACCCCACTCAAATGGGACTGATTTATTTTTATAGTAGCAAACAGGCTTATAAGGGACTATAAGCCCCTAGAGGGCAGGAGCTGTTCTCTATTTTGCCTTTGTATCCTTTGGGACTGGCCTAGCACAGGGCCTGGCCCAGAGTAAGTAGTTAGTAGAAGTTTGCAGAAATAAATCATGGAATAAGACTGGGACCTCCCTGAGGACAGGGCTGGGCCTCCTTTCTTCCCCCTGGAGCATAGCACAGGCAGAAAGCATTGTCATGGTAACTTGGAGAGAGTAAAATGTCCAACAAGCAAGGGTGGGCCACAGTGTCAGGTGGGGGGTAAGGAAGGGGGTCCCTTAGCCTGGGCAATGAAGACATTTCTGGTAACTTTGGGGGGCAGCTTCTGTCTAGGAAGATGATCAGAGCCAGGCTATAGAGGGGGAAGGAGTGAATGAGGAGAGGAAGCATAAGCATGGAGGTTAGGGGAAGGAGGGAGCAGGGAGAGAATCAGGGGAGAGGAGAGGATGGGCTCAGGGCAGAAGGAGGCAGGAGGCTGCCCCAGCCCCTCAGACCTTCTCCTTCCCTCACCCACAGTCAGGCTACCAAGAAGGGAATAACAGGCACCTCCCCAGTTCAGAGGCAGGGCCTGGGAGGAGGATCCAAGTGCTTGTGGGAGATGATTTCAGTGATCACAGGTGAAATGTGGCTGGAGCACAGGGCAGCCATATCTCAGTGACCAACTCTGATCCCCAGATGCTGCTGCCCAGGATTACACTGTAGGCAATCTGATTCGCCTCATCTTGACTAGTCTTGTCCTCGTCCTCATGGGGGTCCTGCTGACTGAACACTGGAACACCTCCAGGGAGTAACTTGTCCAGGGGAGTCCTTGGTTGAGCACTCTGGCCAGACCAGTGCCCAAGACAGTGAGATGGGAAGGAAGGAAGAAAGGAAAGATGGAAGGAAGGAAGAAAGGAACAAAACCATTTAAAAATCAAATTTAAAAATGTAACACAGAGTTGTCAGTGCCATGTCTGTGTTAGACACCAAGATATAACTAACAAAATAGTTAGAGACAGAGTCAGAGGGATGAAAGAGAATTAAAGAATTTCTGACCTTCAAAAACTGACAGTCTTTTGGAGAAGACAATACCTAAAAGAGAGAGAGCCAGGAAAAAATATTCATTCTCTGGATATAAGGCGGAAGGGAGTAGGAGGAGAGATAGATGTGCAGTATTATATAATATTGTACAATGTACTTCATTAGTAACATATTAAATGTTAGTAGTGTTTTCTTGTGTGTTTATCAATTAAACATTATATATATATATGAGAAAATCTTTATGGGGTCAACAGGGGCTCACTTATATCCACAGTTTCATCTATCTCGGTCTTTAAATGTATCCCTTTATAGACACAAGGGTCCTGTATTCTAGAGTGAAAGGAATTAGGATTATAAGCAAAAATCATCCACCTAGGAAAACTGAGCAATAAGCCTGCAGGGGAAAAGTGGACACTTAATGAAATAATGGACTTTTAAGCATTCTTTTTTTTTTTAACCCTTACCTTCCATTTTAGAATCAATACTGTATATTGGTTCTGAGGCAGAAGAGTGGTAAAGGCTAGGCAATGGGGGTTAAGTTAAGCCCAGGATCAGACAGCTAGGAAGTGTATGAGGCCAGATTTGAACCCAGGACCTCCTGATTCTAGGCCTGGCTTTCAATCCACTGAGCCACCCTGGTGTCCCCTCTTTCAAGCATTCCTGATGAAAATACCAGAAAGGAATAGAAGAAATTGTCTTTCACATACAAGATTTTAGAGAAGTATCAAAGAGGTAAACAAGAAAGAGAAACCATAAGAAATTCAATAAGGTTAAACTGTTTACATTTCTATATGGGAAGATGGTACTTGTAGCTCCTAAAAGCTTTTTCATTATCAGGGTAGGCAGAAAGAATATTTGGAGACAGAGGGCTTGGGTGTGAGTTGACTGTGATGGGATATTTTATGAAATAAAATTAAGTGATGGCAAAAAAGGGATATACTGTGAGAAGTAGAAAGGGAGAGGTAGAATTGGCTAAATTATTTCACATAAAAGAAGCATAAAAAAGGCAATTTTTAAATGAAGAAAT
>NW_025393161.1:0-5276 GCF_016433145.1 Gracilinanus agilis
TTTTTTTATTGCCAAGGGAATTAAACTAATACAGAACCCACCATTCACAAAGAAGCTCCAAATTTAAGACAAAAAAAAATAGGAGATAATCAGTCCCCGATGACACACCCATTCATTAGTAAATCCAAGCTTCCTTTAAACTGAGTGACCTCAAAGACATCCCATCCATGGACTAGGTTATAAGGGAAATCATCAAAAACAATAGAGCATGAACCTGCAATTAGAAAAATAAAATACATTATTACATCTGAATTAGCATACTATCCTTATATATGACTGAGTTCAGGAGTCTCTGCATGGTCATGTTCAATCCTCAATCTATGTGCATTTGGCTAGGTTCAAAGAGAGTCCAGGTTCAGAAATTAGTCTGCAATTGGGTTTAAAATTACTCTTTTCTTGGGCTCAGGGTATGACCAAGGGAAGACTTAGACAATTGCAAAGATTAGAATTTAATCCAGGGCCAAACTCAGAGACCAATCTCTAGGGTTAAGGTTCATTCTATAGCTCTGAAACAAAGATGCTAAAATAGTCATACAAAAATGGAACTTTGTTCTTAATAACTCTATCCACTGGACTCATTAGCCATAGAGTGTGACAAATGCCATAATGAGGGATGAAGATTCTGTGGTCCTGAACATGAGAGCTTTTCATTCTGAAGGCTTTGTGAAGAAAGTGGAGTATTCTCACCTGTGAGGTGGGACAGAGCAGGAAGCCCATCAGATGCCTACCAAAGTCTGAGTGTTACCACTACCTGAAAAAAAATCAGAAAATGTAGATCTAATCCTCTGACACCAGAAGAAATGATTTAACAAATTATACCCCAGAGTTACAGAAGTGCTAGAGCTTAGGGACAATATCTGAGGGCAAGGGAATCAAAACTGCTAAATGATTACTTGGTCATAGAGTTACCAATAAAAGCATCTCCCTCTCTCCCTCTCTCCCCAAGAAAGATTTATGTCTAAAGATATTAGATATGGACCAGAACTAAGGTACTACCTGTTTCAACTCCATTTTATAGAGGAAGAAACTGAGGACCCAAAAAAGGGAAATAATTGATCAAAACCACAGACAAGTAAGCAGCAGAGGCAAGAACCAAAGCTGGATATTCTGCATTCAAATCCATTGCTCTTTCCATTACATCAGAGAAGAGCAATTTCTATGACTGGGGAAAAAATCATGAAACACGCATTGGGAAAATGACAAAAGCAACTCCCTTAAATGAATTTTAAAGACAAATTCATTTGAGAGTAGATACTCTTGGACATCAGGCCAGAGAAATTGTATCATGAAATAGCAAGAAATTAACTGGCGTGGGATCAAATCTATGCCCCACAGATTTTGCCCCATACCCAACAGACTCATGATGAACAGCTAAAAATGGGATTTTCAAAATCTACAATTCTCTATCTCCCAAATTTGTCATCCCACCTTCCCTCCATCTCTTTCTGCTTTCTTTCTTTCCTTCCTTCCTTCCTTCCTTCCTTCCTTCCTTCCTTCCTTCCTTCCTACCTCCCTCAGCAAACCCTGACCCCATGTTCATGCTCATACGATGAATACTTCAGCTAAAACCACAAAACCATGCATGACAGTTCCCTCCTTGATCAGGGAGGGTCAGTCCCTCAAAATGTTCCATTACAATATTGTTAACACTTTAGGCTGGTTTTTGATAAATGGTGGCATTACAGGATCAGGGTGAGATAACAGGCAAGACTCCAGTGAGAAAGTGATAGAGACAAGCTATGGTGAGCTTCAATATTTAGCTTCTGTCTTCTCTGCTCAGAGCTTTGGAAAAGACAAAATAAAAATCAAGGCTGAAACTTACTGACTAATTGCTTAATTTTGGCGACATCATGGAAGCTTTCCGTTTGTTTGATAACAGAACAGACCTGCAAGAAAGAACACATGATGAGTGGTGCAAATAGACAGAAGGTATTTTTAATAAGTCATAATTTGATGATAAAAAGAATATATATCTACTTTGTCAGTTCAGTTTGGCTAAGCATTTTTCTTGAAACAGTCTTTGGCATGGATTGTGCAAGAACTATCATGCTGATTTTAAAAAGAAAATTGAGGCTTGAAAAAGCTAACACATGAAAACCGAGTTACACAATTAGTAAGGATTGGTGTCGATCTTTGAACCAAGATTTCCACTTTCTAAATCCAACGCACATGTATGTGTTTATGTGTTTTTGCAAGCATAATTTTTTGGGGAAAATCCTCAGTGTGTTTAATGTGTATATGCATTTATAGGAGATAAGGAACAAGGCATTAAGCTATTCACTCTAAGGGGGCACAAGTTTGTTCCTCACTTAGGGATATCCAGCAGCCTGTAGACTTTGTCTTTTCCTGATAAGGAAGGTGAGAGTGGCAAAAAGCATTGATTACAGGGACAATTTCAGGCCAGATGGAGGAGCAGCCCCTTTTTCTAGGGGATCTGATAAGGTTGGTCAGAGCAGAAAGCATTCATCATACCCCCAAAGAAAAGTACAAAAGTATTGGTCTATACCTCAAGTCTTTCCCTTCCCCAAAGTCATCAACCTGACTCTCTCCCTAACTTTTCTGACTAGCAAAGATTCCACCATTCTCCCATTCTCCCAGACATGTACCCTAAAATCATTTGTGACTCTTCCTTCTCTCTCTCCTCCCCAAATCCCGGTAAAACCCATCATTTTTTAAGCCACTGCATGTCTTTCACCATCCCGTCCTCTCCACTCTCATTATTATCACCTTAGTTCAAGCCCTCATCATTTCCACTCACATGAGGAATACTAATCTCCTCTGAAGTGGTATTCCTGAATCCAGTCATTCCCTTCATTAATCTCTTCTGTTCACCCCTCTCTGATGGTGTTACTCCTCAAAAACTTTGAGTGATTCTATATTACACACAAAATAAAATGCAAACTCCTGGCCTGGTCATTCACACCCCTACATAACCTGTAACTCACAGCCATCCTTTTTTGTTTGTTGGTTGGTTGGTTTTTTAATTTAATTTTTTAATTTTTAAAAAATTTTTCTTGTTCCATGGTTACATGATTCATGTTCTTACTCTCCCCTCCACCACCCCAAAGCCGACGCACATTTCCACTGGTTTTTACACACAATGTTGGCTGAATTGAACACCTGGAAGAAAAGACTCAGGACTTACCTTTTTCTCCATCACAGAAGAAACTAATTTATTTATAACAACTTTAATGTCCAGCAAATTCCTCGGAATCCTTTGGCTGATGATGGAAAGAGAAAGTGAGATGTGAGTGTTAGGAGTCACCTGGGGAATGTGCTCATGGCCAACTCCATGCTCCAAGTACCAGGACTGAGGGTGCAGAGGGCGATGTGGGCAATACAAATGGAGTAGTGCCAATGGACTTATAAAAGAAGATGTCAGGACCCCAACTATGAAATGGATCTGAGCGTCCCAGACCCACCAAACATCTTTTCTTTTTTAACCCTTCTCTCTGCCTGGCTGCCCCCCACCACACATCTTGAACAGATCCTGGCTGACAGGAATAGCTCACAATTGCATCACATAACTTCGAATTTGCTAAGTGTTCTCCCTTTTCTTCCTTCTTGCAGCATCTTGCTTGTTCTTCCCATCAGCTTTGGAAGGGATCTTTGTCAGAATTTTACAAAGAAGGAAACTGAGACAATGTGAGTTCACACTAGCCCAGTGACATAATGTGGTAGCATGGTGAAGTCGGTGCCTGCTATAGCCTGGCTTCTCTGTTCTATGTCCTTCTCTTTAGTCCTTACTCTTTTCCTTCCCCCATCAAAATCTAGTCTCAAAAGGAAACTAAGACCTGGAATGTGGTAGGATCTCAGGTCACAGTTTGGGGCTAAGACACAAAAATGAAACCATAAACTGTTGTCCTGCTCCTCATCTGACCCAAAATGTCAGAAATAATACAGAACAAATGGAAAATATTGCTCACCCATTTGAAACAGATATAGAGAGAGTGGCTGGGTCACTGTAACATTCTCCAAAGATCGCGACGGAGACACCAGTCTTGGGATCAATCTCTAATTTGACTGGTACAAGGACGTCCAAAGAAACTTGTGCTGTTAAAGAATCTACCTCATTTGGACCTCTGGAAGAAAAAGAACCATTGAGATATGGAACCCTCAGGTTCATTCTTCTCCAGTGATTTCTTCACCCACAAGTTTACTATTGTGTACTCACAATTTCATGCTAACTGTGGCACTGGTAGGCACTCTCAGTACGACACTTCCAGGAGTAGAACCAGCTTTAGCTGAGACCTTCAGGAGTACCATAGTATCAATCTTCATGCTGCAC
Organism: Gracilinanus agilis; assembly: GCF_016433145.1. Classification (NCBI taxonomy): domain Eukaryota; kingdom Metazoa; phylum Chordata; class Mammalia; order Didelphimorphia; family Didelphidae; genus Gracilinanus; species Gracilinanus agilis. The sequence goes on from NW_025393161.1 coordinate 4,289, forward strand.
AGAGACCACAGAGATCATTAGATGTCTTTCTTTTTAGGGACAAGAAGCACAGGGAAGTAACTCCAAGCAGAAAAAGGATTGAGGTGTTAAATTATCAAATGTCAGAACTAGAAGGACTCTCAGAAATCACCTAGTCTCAGAAGAATTTTATTTTTGAAGTATTTTTGATAACCATTTCATTATTTTTAGTTTTCTTTGTATTCTTTTGTATTACTCTTTAGGTATTTAAAGACATAATTTAGGAAATAGCCATTAGCAGACTGCCACTGGAGCCTATCACACAAAAAAGGCTTCTAGTCTAGTCCAACACCCTCACTGGATACCGAAAAATAATTGTGAATTAGAAAGGGAAAAGGACTTGTTTAAGGTTCCAAGATAGTGTCAGGGCCAAGAGTCAAACTCGGGTTGAAAACTCCAAGTCCTGGACATTTTCCTTTCCCACCATAACTGCTCTTCCTACAACAAAAGTAACAATAATAATTCACTTTTCTATAGCCCCTTAAGGTTTGCAGAGTTCCTTTTCACAACTATCCTGTGAGGCAATAGATCTGTGCACTAAGATGAGTATTTGAGAAAAAGCATTGGGATTAAATAATCCAGGTCCCAGGACATTCATTTGAACTTTGGAGGAAGAACTATTGAATAGAAACTAAAAATAAGAACAGAGGGATGGGGTAAGGGAGAGGATAAAATCCCTAAAATAAATTTCAGTTTTTCCTCATCCCTTCTCCATATCTCTGCCCTCTTTTGTTACCTTTGTGGGTCCCTCTCCAGCTAGAACCTTATGTGCTAATCCTTTCCCGAACTCAATCTAACCTTGGGAGAAGAATTTTGAGAACAATGCATACTGACATGTCACTAATATAAGAAATTAAAAAGTATTTTTCTCTCTAGAAGTTGTTAATCAATAATCTTCATCATATATGATGTTTCATAACCCTTGTAGGGCTTATCATAGCAAAAATACTAGGATGGTTTTCCATTTCTT
>NW_025393162.1:0-4986 GCF_016433145.1 Gracilinanus agilis
TATTGGAGTGGCTAACAAGGAATTACATACACCTTGTATTTAAAATTTTCCTATGTCTGTTTCAAACATCTGTCTAACCATGGATTCCTCATGCTGTACTTTGGAAGTTTATATTTTGTACCTAGATATAAGCCTTTACATTTGACCTCTTTATAGAAATAGAAAAGAACTGGACATTAAGAAGACGCTCCTTTATTGAAGAATGGCTAAGCCAATTATGGTATATGAATGAAAAGAAATGTGATTTGGTCTAGGACAAGATGAAATGGATAGTTTCAGATGAACTTGGGCAGAATTGTATGAACTGTTTCAGAATGATGTCAGCAAAGCTGGGAGAATCAGTAATTAATACAACACAATATTCTAACAATAGCATTTTGAAGATCACTTTAAAAGACCTGAGCACTCACTAATCACTTCAATGTCCAGGACAAGTCCAGAGAATGAAGACGATGCTTCTAATTCATTTCTTGAAAGATTAAAGTGTTGGATACAAGGTAGAGAATAAGGAATACATTTCTGGGCAGAGCTAACTTGATAACTGTTTTTGCTTGACTATACAAACTTGTCAAAAGGACTTTACTTTTTTCCCCAATAGCAAGAGTGAGAGGCATAGAAATATGGAAAGAGAAAGAAAAAGAAAATAAGTAAATGGTGTCACTGAGACAGAGAACAGGAGGAAGACCACAAAGAAGAAGCAATAAACTAGAGAGTTTTGAAAATCACAGGTTAAATTTGTTAATTGAAGAAAAAGAAAGAAGCTAAACATGATCTGCATCTTCACGGGCAATTCTATTTTCGCATTCAACTATATATGTGGAAAACCTGGTTTTATTTGGCATCTTCCTGGTACATTTTATTTGACTTTACATCTAAAGTCTGGATTTTTTAAAAAAAGAGAACAAAACAGGAAGTAGCTTCATGAATCAGGGATTGGGCCAAAATAAAATTTCATATTCTATGTCTATTTTCCCAAATGGAATACTAAAGCCAAATTTGATTGGAAACATTATTTGTAGAAAACTTTGAAAAAATTATCTGATTACAATGGTGATCAGAGATTATGGAAATGAAAATATCAGCAGACAGATTAGTTTTGGCAAGGAGGAAGAGTAATTTTACCATGAAGGTTCGTAGAGGGGAGGAGAAGAGTGGGGGGAGATTCTTAGACAGCAGAGTAAAGATGTTTGGATACAGATAGACAATGGTGATCTCGTCAGTCCCAATGAGGAAAGAAAATCCTCCAAGGCCTCCATCCTGCGCCATTCCTATCCTTGACCTTCCAGAAATTCCGTACAGAAGATCAATGCATCATACTGAGAACCTTCCTCTGATTCCACAAGTTTCTAGAGGCTACAAATGTAATGTCCTGGCTCTCTGTCTAAGGATTTTTGTTCTTCCTAGATGATGATACAGACTTAAATTCTGATGAGTTAGACATGAACCTCGTCATGTAATGACAAACCTCTAAGCAGCAATAATTGCTGGTGACATGTGCATCTACTTCCATTCTTCATGTTCCATCTAGCCATTGCCTGTGGGTTCCCTGAGGATGAACTGAATCAAACAATGGAGGTAGGAGACTAAAGTACAGATGATGGTATGGAAGACACAGGCACATGAAGGCAGAGATCAGCCTGGAGGAGGGCTGGTCCAGTTCCCTCCACTCTTCAGGCCCATCTTTCTGTCAGCCCAGGATTCACTGGCTGCCTTCCCAGAGGCTTGTGTTTTCCTCCTCCTGCTCTCGGTCTCTTCCTTCACCTCTCCCTGAAGTTCATCTTTTCATTCTTCTTATACTAACCTCTTACTCAGATCTCTTTCCTTTTCTAATGACTTTTTTTGCTCTCTACAGTGCAAACATCTCTCTCTCCTCACTAACTCTGTTCTAGGCTCACAGGTCCAGTCTCTTCTGAATAGACAAAAAGAAAAGTCTCCCTTGTCTTAGCCACAACCAGCCATCTGACCTGGCCTTTCCTTGTGACCCTGCTGCTCCCCTGGGCAGAGATGGAACCAGGGAGGCCATTGAAGCATGAGATAACATGCTCTGCTACACCCAGTAGAGAGTCTGGCCTTCATCTGGCCTCTGGAGATGAAGCTGAGAGAGAAAATGGTGGCAGTGTCAACTTCCATCTATTTTCAATGTGTTCGTGTCAGAAACTTAATTAGAGAAGACAAACATTATTGTATATCCATCTTCTCTTTTTAAATAAGTTTTGTTCAAACTTGATGTTCTTTTGGGTCTTTGTTTGTTATAAGTAAGATGAGATTAGCTAGTTATTAGGAATTAAGTTGTACCTAGCAGGAAGGAGCTGGAGCTTGGAATTCCAGGTTGGAATGAAGGGGAGGAAATCTGTCTGTGCCCTGTGTGTGGACTCCATTAGTGGTGGGCAAAACTGTTGCCAGCCTGGGAGACCTCAGAGCAAAGGACACCCTGCTTCCTATTTTCCCCTGGGATCCTGTGTGGTGTGGCATCTAGCAAAAGGACAAGATCTACAGAGGCAAGAGAAGAGGACAGTGCTTCAAGCAAAACCCTCTCTACTTGGTTCCTGAGACAACTTTAGCTCCTGGCATCCAGAGATCATCAGTGGATTGCAGTGAGAATCCCAAAGCCACAAAGCCCTAGCTATACTCAAGCCTGGCAGGTTCCAGGCTTGAGGCAGAAACCCAGAGACTCCACTTATAGCTCCTTGGGCCCTGTTAGTTTAGATCACTTAGATTAGTGTAGTAGAATAAGTCCTTCCCTGTCCTTGTGGGTTTTGTTATTAGGTGTTAAGGTTTTAGAGTAGTCATTCCTATCCCTCCTTTTAGTTGTTTCTAATTAAAACCCAGTTTCATCCTGTTACCTTGTCAGTTGAATTTAAGGCCTCTTTCCAGAGTGACAGTTGACTGTTATTTTTCAGTTGGGAGTGGCTTAGCTGTACAAGACTTCAATGTTCAGTTTTAGTCTCTCTTACATCCCAGAATATGTTCCCACAAACCCCTTAGTTAATTTTTAATATCGCTGGTGACCCCTTTACTTATATTTTCTTACATGTTTAACCAACCAATGGTCTGATCTGAAATATGTGTCTAAATACTACTTCGTGGTAAAGAGGATTTTAGATGGTCAGGGAATGATTGTTAGGACCAATAATCAGAAGTGTCTCAGGGTTTGGGTAGGCCAACAGGATAAATCTTGCAGGATACCCAAATGATATCAAACAGGGTTCATTTAAGGGAAGGGAAGGAAGGGAAGGGAATTGGGATGATCTAACTAAAGACTATAAATGAACCACCCACCAAATCCAGTTCTTATCTTCTTAAAGTTGCCATCTGCACTATCAATAACCTCTCTACCTAAAAGTCCCAGTTCCTACAATACATAAAACTCACTAACCAAATTTCCCCTCATCAGCTGGTGAATAGAGTTGGAAAGGTTGGAGGGTAAAAAGGAACAAAGGCTCAAAGGATCTCCCTGACAGTTGGCTTTAGATGTCTCTAGCAGCTCTGTAGGAATATCTGTTAATCAGAAGCTACATGATACACACACAGGAACAAGCAGTTGTATCAGGACAGACACAAGAGAGGGAGAAAAAGTCAAAATCACACAGCCCTCCGAAGGAGTTCAGACCCTCAACCTCCCCAGATTTCAACTGCTCCAGGAGAAGCTCACACTGTCATTTCCCAAAAATTCTGGAATCTTCTGGCTTTGATCTAAAAATGAAAGAAAGGAAAGAAAGAAAGGAAGGAAGGAAGGAAGGAAGGAGAAAAAGAAAGAAAGAAAGAAAGAAAGAAAGAAAAAAAGAGAAAGAAAGAAAGGAAAGAAATGAAGCTGAGCGGCTGGAAGTGATTCTGGGTCTGTTTTGCATGGGAAGATCTCAGCCTCCTGCACAAGGCTGTCCTGACATATAAATGCATCTCAATCCTCATCTGTCTCATTCTGGGCTCAGAGCTCTCTGCCTGCAGCTCTACAAAGGACACAAGGATGTCCCCATCCCAGCTCCTCTGCCTCCTGCTGCTCTGGGCTCAGGGTAAGACCAGCCACAGGCTAACCCGGGGGAGGTTCTCCAGGAGGTTCCAGAACTAGAAATCATCTGAGGAGGCAGGAGATGTTCTCTACAGCCAATGGGGATGATATGTCAGACTCGGGCACAAAAGAGAGGAGGGAACTCAGTGGGGGATTCCTGGCACCTGGATGGGGTTCTTTCCTTAAATCTGCTTTTTCTCTTTTCTTCTTTCCATCCCAGAGTATAGGACAGCCATTGTGATGACCCAGACTCCAGCCTCCCTGTCTGTGGCTCTGGGAGAGAAAGTCACCATCACCTGTAGGGCCAGTCAGGGCATTAACAATTACTTAACCTGGTACCAGCAGCCTCCAGGAAAACCTCCCAAACCTCTTATTTATTATGCTGGTGACCTAGAATCTGGAGTCCCTGCCCGCTTCAGTGGCAGTGGGTCTGGGATAGATTTTACTCTCACAATCAGCAATGTGGAGGCTGAAGATGCTGCACATTATTACTGTCTGCAAGGTTATGATTCTCCCACAGTGATGGAGGCCTGAACGAAAACCTCCCCAGGCTGTTGAGCCCTTCAGCTCAGGGCAGCAGCTGCTTCCTGCACAGCATCTGACTCAGAGTCATCAGGGAGCCCAGGGGAGGGCTGTGACTGAGACCCCAGCTGGGGGGCCACAGAGCCCAGGCTGCCTCCTCTGACAAGGCATTGGGGATGGCAAAGAGAGAAGAGGAGAACCTTCCCTCCAGCCTCTCTCCAGCAGCCTCAGAATCTCCTCTCACACACCTCAGAGAATCTGGTCCCTTCCTTCCTTCCTGCTCTGCCTTCTCTCTGCCCCTTCCTGGGGGCTGCTCAGAGGAACCTCTTCAGGGTTGATTAAGGGAAAAGCCTGGAAGGGCTCCTGGGAAGGGGCTGGCCTGACCCCTCTGAAGCTCTTCCTATACTCTTCACTGCCTGGCAGGGCCAGGAGAGGATCCTTAGCGAGGTCTTCCTGAG
>NW_025393163.1:0-4247 GCF_016433145.1 Gracilinanus agilis
CGGAAAATGTTTTAGCTCTCTTCCCCTAAGCTAAATGCGGTCAAATTAACTTTCAACAAGTATTAAATTACCTAGTTAGGTGAGACTTCTTAGCAATGGTTTCTGGGACATAATTAGCTTGAATGGCATGCAATTATCACCAAGCTCATGTCTTCTTTATACTATCTCATCATTAGAATCTTCATCCATTTAGACAATTAAATACATCCATATTGAACTGTATAGGTTGGTTTTGTCCCATATAGATTTACTTGATCCGTGGCATATTCCGCCACCTCTCAATCTCTAGAACTTCTACTAATCTTTCCCCTTTGAGAGTTTCCTTCCATGTTAGGCTCTAACTTGGAGGGGACTCAAAGTTTCACGTTGAATTTCAACTTCGCTGTGGGAGTATCATCTACTATTTTGTTTTCAGGTTTTCACGGGTCAATCGCAGGGGCTTCTAGGAGTCCCGTTCCTCTTAATTTCCCTGTGCAACATGGCACCAAGAAAAAACCCTTTTTTCACTACTTCTTTGGAGTCAGTTCTGGCCAGTGGCTTGACAGATTCCAATTTAGCTTTCTGTTTTCTCTGCGCTTTGAAATAATCACATTGATTCTGTGTCCTTTTATCATTGATGTTGTACTCTAAGTCATCCATTTTGTCTCCAAATTTCATTCAGAATTTCATCTGGTTAATTCAGAAATCAATTCCTCTTCGTAATTGCGTTTCTCTTCTTGTGAAAGAAAACGTGTTACCCTTGAAGGAGGCAGGAGGACATAATGGAGTCTGGTCTGGTACCTTCCTACCACCAAGTTATTGTTCAGGGATATCTGATTGATGATCCCTAAAAGTCTAGTCCCCTCTCTATAACACTGCTCTTGGGACTCAATCAAGAAACCTTTTCGTGCTACAGGAGGGAAGGAGGAGGGGTTGTGGCCAAGTCCCTCATTTCCAATGTTAATCAGTCATTTGTCTCTGTAACCAATCCCCTTTTTGTCCTCACCTACCCAACTCTCTTCTTTGTTCTCTTGATCTTTTGTCCTGGAGAATGACAATTTATTGGTAACAGCTAGCCTAGCTCCATTGAGTATTCTCTCTGTTGATATTTAAGAGGATTTTTTGGTTTCATTTAAAAAAAAAGTTTCTTCCATCATCATTATTTTGTATTAGTTCTGGAACAGAAAAGCGGTATAAGTTAGGCCCTGGGGATTGTGTCTTGCCCCAGGATCACACAGCCAGGGTGTATCTGAAGCTAGATTAAAGATGTCAATCATTCTTAAAATTTTCCTGTGGTTTCATAAGCAAGAAGGCTCCCACAAGAAAGTGAAAATGTAGCAGGAGATTGAGATTAGAGAATGACCAGGTAGATGTATAATTGGTAAGACTGAAGGATCTCCTATCATTTCTAAAAAAGATTATTCCTATAGATGGATGATAGCAGTAATAGTTATCATTACTATTGTTAAGGGGATTTCATTCTAATAAGAAATGTAATTCTAAATAAAATAAAAATCTCCTCTGATATTATTAATTTAGATGTAATACGAGTATTGGAATTTAAGGAATCATCAGAAGAAAGCCAAAAAAGATTTTATGAACGTCGCCTGGAGCAGGTATGTAAAATAACATTAAATTTCTGATTTTTTTTGACCTTCTGACAGAGGTGGCCTCACTGCTTATAGTTGTAGGGGCAGAACTGCTCAGTAGCTCTGGTTGGAGCACCTGAGGTCAGTCACAGACTGGGGCTTGAACATGGGATCCAGAGAATACATTAGACTTAAACCAATAAAAAAGTTGCATTAAGTAAATATGTCCTGTGAAGAGAGGAACACAAACAATTCTGAAACTTAATATCTTAGGAAGCCAGGGGGGGATCCATTAAAAAAAAAGGCAGTAATTACCACTATTGACTTGACCACTAAATTTTTTTCTTTTAAAATGTACATCCAAAAGAGGAAGAACCCAGCTATTGATAGCTACAGTGGGGACAAAGAAGGTCATGGTTCAGACTCAGAGGACAATGAAGTAATAAAAACACCTACTTCAAAAACCAGCAACAGCCATAGCAATAGCAACAAGACAATAAATAGCCTCCAGCCCCAAAAGAACTTTTAAAAGTGTTTTGAAAAGACCTCAAAAAGGCAAGGAGAGAGGCCGAGGAAAAAGTAGGAAAAAATAAGATGAGTGCCAGAACAGGGAGAAAATTTAAAAAAAAAAAAAATCAACCAAATGAAAAGGAAATCCAGAATCTGGTGGAAGAAATGTATTAATTACTAGAATTAGATAAAGAAAAGCTAATATTGGGTAAGACAATAAGAAATGATAATCCAAATTCAAAGAATGTACAAATAAAAGAGAAAATATGAAACATGCAGTTATAAAACCAACTAAGAGATCATGGAAAGACAATCTAGGAATAATTGGAGTCAGAAAAAGCTACAATAAAAAAACATTTAGACGACATACTCCAGGAATGTAAATCAAAACCTGACAAAAATGTTGTTTGCCAGAAATAGGCTTAAAAATAGGAGACACATATTGAGTAAAAATAAAGGGCTGGGGCAGAATATGCTATGCTTAAATGTAGAAAAGCAGAAATATTATATGCAATATTCGAGACAACACAAAAGTTGTATATAACAATAATAAAATATCAATAAATTATGAATGCTAGTAAGTCAACAATAAAGAACCAATCAGAAACCCCCAAACAAAACACCAAATTAGAAATCTTAAAAATTAAAGCTCAAATGAATTAAATTGAATGAAGAAAACCATTGAATTGATGTATTTCAAAGTTTGTTTCATAAAATTTAACCAAATCAATAAAACCTCACTTCATTTTTCATAAAAAATGAGAGAAAACAGAATCACTTGTATTAAAGCAGAAAGAGGTCAGATTGCCACTAATCGAGATGAAATTTAAACATTTATTCAGAGTTATTTTACTCAATGATAAGAAAATGTAGTTATTAAGGAAAGAGAACTAGAAGAACATTCACAAAAAATAGATTACGTAGATTATCATTGCAGGAAATAGAATGCTTAAGTCAACTGATTTGAGAAAACGAAATAAAACGAGCCATTAATGAACTTCCTAAAAAAAAAAGTATGGGAATCAGATGGATTTATAAATGAAATCTATAAAACATTTTAGAGGCAAGTAAACTCTACATTTAACAAATTATTTGAAATAGCAGATGAAAGTGTTCTACCAAACATCTTTTATGAAACAACTATAACCGCAAACACACACAACCAGAGGAAGAAAATTATAGATCAATCACTTTAATGAATGTAGATGAAAAATCCTTAACAGAATACTAGCTACACTGTGAATGAACATGCTTTATATTGGCAACATGTAGGGATGGTTTAATATGAGGACACTTATCAACATAAAGAATAATATCTAAGAAATGTAATAAAGAACATGATTATATCAATAGATGCAGAAAAGGCCCTTGGAAAAAACAGCATTGATTCCTATTAATATCATTAAAAAGCATATATTTGTATATGCACATTTTGTTTGATAGATGTGAAGAATCTCCTCCAAATTGTTAGTAAATATTTTCTCTAATTGGGGAGAAGAGAGAAGCCTTCCCAATGAGATCATGAGTGAAACAAGGATGATCATTATCAACAATATCATTTAACATAGCGTTAGAAGTGCTCCCAATAGCAAGAAGAGGGGGAAAAAGAAACCAGAAGACTCAGAATGGACAGACGAAAAAAAATTAACTGTCTTTGATAATGGCATAAATGGTATATGTAGAAAATCTCAGAAAATGGAAATGAAAATGAAAGCCCACTTTTGAAAAGAGGAAATAAATCCACCTGATTAGACTCATACGTTCATTGGGATCTGCTATGTTCATCGTTACTGACTTTATTAAAATCATTAGACTTTGTTCAATTTCTTTTCATTTTGAAATGAAACAAAATACATTTTGGCTAATTGATTTAATAAACCTAGATATTCCGAGTACAAGTCCAATGCTCCTCTGACTGAATTTGCCTGTTTAAAGGTATTTTACTTAGATATTTGTCATTTCAGCACATCTAGATGATATAAATTTTCAGCAAAAAAAAAAAAAAACAGCGGAAAAATCATGGTGAAACAGTGCCTTGTGATGTTCTTTGAACACTTGCCTGGCTTACAAGAATATCAAATTAGCACAAGACACTTATTAAGTATTGTATTTGGGGTTTTAGAAGATTATCCTCCCGTGAACAACGTGCACAGGGAAGAGCAGAGATTT
>NW_025393164.1:0-10750 GCF_016433145.1 Gracilinanus agilis
ACACTGTGGTAAAATTGAATGTAATGGACTTCTCTACTAGCAGCAATGCAATGACCCAAAACAACTAGGAGGGGCTTAAGAGAAAGATCACTATCCACATTCAGAGGAAGAACTCTGGAAGTGGAAACACAGAAGAAAATCAACTGCTTGATCACGTGGGTTGATGTGGAAATGATTGGGGATGAAGACTCTAAGTGATCACCCTAATGCAAATATCAATAGTATGGAAATAGGTCTTGATCAATGACCCATGTAAAACCCAGTGGAATTGCTGGACAGCTATGGGAAGGGGATGGAGGGAGGGGAGGGAAAGAACATGTATCTTGTAACCATGGGAAAATATCCTAAATTAATTAATTAAATAAAAATTTTCAACAATTAGAGAAATAGATTAATAAAGATAATCATAGACTCCTAAGTGAACTGCTGGAAGGGACCTCAGAGGCCAGCTAACCCAAACCCCTCAAACTGAATCCAGAACAGTGAGGTGATGCGTCCATGGTCTTGTTCCCATTCAAGGTGTGAGGCAGGATTGAGTGCTGGTTCTCTGGCTCCTGAACCCACACTCTTTCCACTATACCACGGGAATCTCTGTGAATGGTGAAGTCTTATATCTATAACTTGTTTGTGGGTGATACTGAGACAACTGTAGAAGCCTGAAATCTCCAAAGCCAGATTTGTCATTATTCTCAAATAAAGCCCAACCATCCCCATAGGAAAAACCAAGAGGATGAAGAATGATAGTTGTCCAGATTATGAAACATAACTGGGTGGAAAGCCCATAATGCTGGTCCATCAGAATATATATTGACATAGCCACACATACATATACACAACACATACATATATACAGGGCACACGCTGAAGATGGACAATGAATGAGGCGCAAAGCTGAACAGAAGAGCGGTCTAGGTTACCTTTGGGGAGATGGTCTTGTTCTTTTCATAATAACAGCTTTAATGAAAACAAGCTTCTACCTGAAACCCCAAACCCTCTTTCACCATCGATACTCATCCAGTGCTATTATACAGATACAAGTTAGAGAAGACTAGAGTATCTGGGGATTCTAAGTTAAAAATCACCAAAAAAAAAAACAACCAGAGGAGAGCCTCGTGGGAGGGGTGAACAGGCTGTGAAACATTACAAATGAGGAATCATGCCACAGAGGGATCAGCAGAAAAATTTATGGCTGGAAAAAGATGGGCCAATCACATAAGAGAAAGTGATAATCCGTGGGACTTTGAGTTGTACAGTGTCAAGAAGAGATGAGAGAAAGCCCCAGGAATGATGGGCTGGCCGGAAGGTGTATGGGAAGATATGAACAAGGGTCACTGGGAGAAGCAGGCTGCAAACTGAATCATTGGAGAGATTATACTAGCATCTCCCCCACACCAGCAAAGAAACACTTCATAACTGTTGGAATCAACTGAAACACTCAGAAAACGACAACAACTCCATGTGTCATGCTCCAGCCCAGGAGGGGCAGTTTCCCTAAGAAGATGACAATACCAGAGGAAATCAATTCTTGAATTCAGCCTCCCACTCAAAGCATCAACCACCATGTTTCTGTGAAGTAGGTACCATTTTTGGTCATGGCAATGGGTGAATACCCCATGAAGTCAAAAGTAAAACATGCTCCAAACAGGACTGAATTCCAGATCCATCATTCTGCTTCTGCCCTTAGAGAGAAAGAATAAAAGAGGTTTACACAATCAGTAGACCAAAAAGGAGATCACTACATTTAAAGCGAGAGGGAATGAATGAATGAAAATAGTTATTCAACACTTACCATATACCAGGACTGGGGTAAGTGATGGAGACACAAAACCAAAAAGTCCCTTCCATCAAGGAACTTACAGTTTAATAGGAGATGAGAGCCTGTGAAAGGGAACGTTGGGAGTGGAGGAGCTCTCAGTAATTGTCATAATTCCTGGCAAAAATTTGTTCCTCTGTCTTCTTTAGGACATACCTCTGGAGCATACATTACACAGTATCTCCTCTACTACAAAATTCACAAAGTTTCACATCACGCACAGACAGGTTCACAGCTCAAAAGCCTCTATTGTTACTTCAGCTATGCTAATAAGAAATGGGGTACAGTGGATGGGGTGCCTGAAGTCAGGGAAACCAGAGTTCAAATCCAGCCTCAGACACTTACTAGCTGCATTACCCTGGACAAGTCACTTAACCCTGTCTGCCTCAGTTTCTTCATCTGTCAAATGAGCTGGAGGAGATGGCCAACCACTCCAATAGCTCTACCAAGAAAACCCCAAATGGGGTCATGAAGACTCAAACTTGAAACAGTCGAAGTAACCAACCACTACCATCCATTTGTGCACACACACGCCCCTTGCTACTTTTGGTGGTCTTTTAACTCAGAGGTCATGGGGTAGGGGCTGCCTGCAAATGCACACCACAGACAAAAATCCAAGTCCTTCCTTCATGCTTTCTCAATGAGCAATCCCCAAAGCTCCTTATTCCTGGATCTCTGAAGTTCTCCAAGCGTTCTCTCTAAACTGCCTTCTAGACATCAAGAGATACTCGGTTTCAGTAGTGTTGAATTCCTGATGATAAAAATTGTCTAACTTTTGTATTTGTATCCCTAGAATGAAGATAGAATGAACTCTCCCTTCGTCTACTTTAAGTTAATCAAATCAAGTAGGTCGCTAGGTAGGAGAGTTCAAAAGTCACTTACTAGCTCACACCTCCAAAGGCCACAAGCACTGCCCCTCCCCCTGGGCAATGTGAGGCAAATGGAAAGATTTTGATTGGTTCCTGTGAAGAGAGGGAGAGACAGGAAGTGACATGGAAAAAGAACTATAAAAGGGGAGGCCAAAGGACAAGATGCACTCTTGGCTTCCTTGGTTCTTCGATGAGAAGACCCACTCTTGGTTGGTGCTCTGGTGGGACACTCTCTTCAGTGTGAGCTCTGGTGACAGTCACCTTTTCCTGGAATCGTTCTGGGCTGGAGCTTTCTCCTCTGGAGAGACTTGGGTGAGTGACTCGGGCTGAAGGAAGAGGCTTGTGTTGGTGGATTTCTGGCTGAAGATGCCACTGGGACTTCCACATGGAGATCAGGACCTGAGGGAGCCCCTGCTAGGGGCTGAGCTGGCCTTCACCAGAGCAGCACTTAGGGCGGTAGGCTAGACAAGGCTCTGTCTCTTTCCTACATTTCCCACTCTCGATATCTATCTTGTTGTAAGATAAAAGCTGCTAACAGTTATTTTTGACTTGAGGGCTAATATTTTATAAACAGTGACCACAATTTCACTTTTATAACTCTCATATTGAGTCAAACCTAATTTTAATTCTTACATTAGTGCCCAGGACATTGACTGGCACATAGTAAATACCCAATAAATGCTTCTTGATTTATTGCAAGCAAGAAAAACAAACAAACAAATAAATGAACTGCCTCCTAGAGACCAACCCAGGATGAGAGAATTTATCCTTGGAAGAGACCTTCGAGATCATCTTAAGCAACCCTCCCATTTCACAGATGAAGGAACTGAGGTCCTGAGTAAGTAGCAGTGGATTGTTCTCCTTCCCTCCACACTAGGTCCCATCTCATCTCTCTCTGCAGTCATGCCACAAAAGAGCTACCAGGAGCTCAGAACTGAGATTTCCCAAAATCTGCAGCAAGATTCACTGGCTCCTGCAACCAGCTAGTTTTCAGCTCTAGATTATATAATCACTTGAGACATAAGCTACACAAATACAATGTGAAAACAATGTAAGAACTGTACAGGGAGGGGCAACTAGTGAATTGAGAGCCAGACCTAGAGATGAGAGGTTCTGGGTTCAAATTTGGCTCCAGATACTTCCTGGCTGTGTGACTGGGCAAGTCCCTTTCCCAGCTCTTACTGCTCTTCTGCCCTGGAACCAATTTAAGTCCAATATTTAGTATTGATTCAAAGATGGAAGGTAAGGGTTTTTTTTAACGAATAAATATTTTAAAAGGAGCTTAACTGTATGGTCAAATTTGCCCTATTGAGGATACTCCCAGCAAGCTCTCTTTGAGCAATCAATATATTTCAAAGGGGTGAAAATAATTCAATAAAGGACCATCTCACTTGGACTGGGCCTTGTGTCTGCAGATTTCCTCAATCAATGTGAACAATTCCATTATTCGCTGGTGAGCATTTCACCAGCCAAAGAGGCAAGATCTGATATCAAAATACAATCTCTCATGCTTTCTAGTTGTGTGACCCTGGGCAAGTCACTTAACCTCTGTGTCCTTTAAGCATGTCTCAGACATGCCGAAATGCTAAACAATGCAAAACCAGATAGCGTTAGTGGAAGGAGTTTCACCTTAATGAAATCACAAATTCTTGTTGTCTTTCACCAGCTATGAAACACTGTTTTGAAGGGCATCGAATGAGATGGTATTGGAAGAAGCCCTAACCACTGAGCCTGGCACACTGTGGGCATTATATAAATGGCCTTCCCTTCCTTTGCACTCTTCTCCTCTCATATCACAATCTTGTAATGCTGCAAATTTCCTAACAGGGATGCTCTGGGAAGATGTTTTTAAAGAGGAAATCCCCTTCCTCTGTTTTCAGATATGGTAGGATTTTCTGATATCCACTTAGCCACTGCACTTCTCCTGGGAAACCTCCCCCCACCAAAATAAAAGAGCCCGTGTTCAACCAACCTTTCCTTTGCAGTTCCCCCCAGGTGCTTAGGAGAGGCCTCTGCAGAGCACAAAATCACAATAAATGGCGACGACTGATGGCGGGACTAAATAGAAATGAAGGAGAAAAAGAAATGCTCTCAGAGTAGTTGGGAATCTAGAAGTGGGAGAGAAAATATTTGTATCATGTTATTCAAAACATTCTTTTCTGTCTCCATGATTTGACCCGGTTCTACTAAAATTAAAATCTAGGCGACGCCACTCAACTCTCGCACTGCACAAAAGTTGAACATTTGGGAGAAGGACAAGATGATCAAGTCAAGTTTCTTAATTCTTCACTACTAGAAATCAGAAAATATTTTTCCATTTAATTTATTTATTTCACCAATTACATGTTTATTTATTTCTTTTTAACACTTACCTTCTGTCTTAGAATCAATACCAAGTATCCATTCCAAGGCAGAAGATGGGTAAAGACTAGGCAACTGGGGTTAAGTGACTTTCCCAAGGTCACACAGCTAGGAAGTGTCTGAGGCCAGATTTAAACTCAAGTCCTCCCTACTCCAGGCCTGGTTCTCTATCCATTGCACATGTGCACGCACACACACACACACACACACTTGGGTGAAGCTTGATAGCACAATGATGACTGACAAACCAAACCCAACACACATATGGATCTCACTTGCAGAACAGGTCGCTGGTAGAATAGTAGCTTATTTGCTGTGTGAATCACAACACTGAAAGATTTCAGAGGCTCCTTGAAACAATGAAAGGAGACAAATGGGAATTTCCAAGGCCTTAGAAAGCTGATTAATGCTCAACAATCAACAGAAATCAGTCTAGTGGGATGCAGCACTTTAGTGTTAGACATGCCTCAACTTTTGAGGCCAAATTAATTTCTCGCACCAGTGAAGTTAATAACCAGCATGTCTGTTGACCTATTTTAAGACGCTTCCTTTCAAACACATGAAGATCAGTTTCTATCCTGGGCAAATGCAATGACTGAGGATTCAGCAGCACTGCCGGGATGCTCTCACTGAACTGAAATTTCACTGTGATAGTTACCGCTGCCGCACGCTCTTGGCACATCCAGAGTCGTCTTTCAGACAGAGAAGAAGTGAAGTAGGTGGGTTTGAGCCTCCCTCAGGGAACTGAGGCACCGAGGGAAAGGAACGGGGAAAAACTCTCTGGCAGGAGTCTGATCTCTCTTCTAAGAGCTCCGTAAGCCGAAACGTGTAGAAGCACCCAGGCCCAGGTCAGACTTAATCACTTACTTTAAAATATTCCACCTTCATGGAAGGCCATATTAATGACAATGTGTTAAGAGTTCAGTTTCCAGGCCCCTCTCTATAAGATCTGACTCCCAGGGCCTTCCACCATCTGACCCCGACCTCCCTTCCTACCCTCATCTCTTTACTAAAACTCTCCAGAAATGGTTCGCTCAGTCAGCAAAGTGTTAAACTGGATGGAAAGCAGAGTTGTTGGGAGGTCCTGGGTTCCAATGTGACCTCAGACACATCCCAGCTGCGTGACCCTGGGCCATTCACTTAACCCTGATTGCCCAGCCCTTGCCCTCCTGTCTTAGAGTTGTTGCTAAGACAGAAAGGAAGCGTTTAAGGGTAAATGGTTTACTTACTACTGTTCAATGAAGAGGAAATTAAGGCAATCATTAAAAACTATTTTCCCCAATTATATGGCAATAAATTTAGAAATCTAGATGATATGGATGAATATTTACAAAAATATAAATTGCCTAGATTAACAGCAGAAGAAATAGAATACTTAAATAATTCAATATCATAAAAAGAAATTGAAGAAGCCATCAAAGAACTGCCTAAGAAAAAATTCCCAGGGCCTGATGGATTCACAAGTGAATTCTATCAAACATTCAAAGAACAATTAATCCTAATACTATGCAAATTATTTGATATTATAAGCAAAGAAGGAGTCTTACCAAATTCCTTTTATGACACGAATATGGTACTGATTCCTAAGCCAGGTAGACCAAAAACAGAGAAAGAAAATTACAGACCAATGTCCTTAATGAACATAGATGCAAACATTTTAAATAGAATATTAGCAAAGAGACTCCAGCAAGTGATCAAGAGGATCATCCACCATGATCAGGTGTGATTTATACCAGGAATGCAAGGATGGTTCAACATTAGGAAAACCATCCACATAATTGACCATATCAACAAGCAAACCAACAAAAACTGCATGATTATCTCAATAGATGCTGAAAAAGCCTTTGACAAAATACAACACCCATTCCTACTGAAAACACTAGAAAGTATAGGAATAGAAGGTCCTTTCCTAAAAATAATAAACAGTATGTATCTTAAACCATCAACAACCATCATATGCAATGGGTATAAATTAGAAGCCTTTCCAATAAGATCAGGTGTGAAACAAGGATGCCCATTGTCACCTCTATTATTCAACATTGTATAGAAACACTAGCAGTAGCAATTAGAGAAGAAAAAGAAATTGAAGGCATTAAAATAGGCAAGGAGGAGACTAAGCTATCACTCTTTGCAGATGATATGATGATCTACTTAAAAAAATCCTAGAGAATCAACTGAAAAGCTAGTAGAAATAATCAACAACTTTAGTTCTGCTTTTATTAAAGGGAGCCTTTTTATGGCCATCCATACAAGTAGCCTCTCTCTGTTTTGATGGCTCAGCACTTGCCTAAGCTACCATTTACTAAAATGTTCTGGTCCCTATTTGGGGGGCTTGAGAACCTCCTAAACATACTGTTGTTGCAGAAGACCCAGTTTTCATTATTTCTTTGTGTGTTGGGGTCCAGTGGTTTCTGACAAAGGCATTCCCAAGAGGAAGGACTTGCAAGGGGTTGCCAATAACTCTGCCTTGTGATGGAATCATCTTTGCCCAGCTTTGGGGTATATCTTGTACCTGAGACCTCAGGCAGCCACCAGCACAGCATCACAGATCTGTTCACAGAAACACACTGATCTCATTCTCCCTTTGATCTCTGGATCTACTGACAGCCCCTAGACTCATTTCCCAAGGGGCTGAGAAAATGACAAATCAGAAAAACAAATGTTGGAGGCCAAATCTGACCAATGGTTGTTCCTCATTTTATTGCTATGTGAAAGAGCAATGCTTGATGTATAAGACAACCACACCAACCATTGGGCCCTTCTTTCCCTGATGTTTTAATCAAGAACCTTGACTTTAAAATAAATGCACAACCTGCTGGGCTCCTAAGCACATAACCAGGAAAAGAGGCTTCTTACTCTTGCCTGTAGAGTTACTATTTCTCAATTACTCGACCCTCTCTTTGTCAACTCTCTGCTGATTCCACTTGGATGGCAAGTTTCTTGCTTCTGAACAAACGCCCACATCTGAGGGGCTAGTCTCTATCCATCTCCATGTCTTTGGATCACTAGTGTCAGGGACATGACTTGTACCCTTAAACGGATCCAGTGCTAAGTAGATCATTGGTGGGTGTGGGGACCCATGTGTCCTCATTGACTCACCAGTTAGTTGTTCTCTTTTCATACTCTGTCACACAGGCCAATGTAAAAAGGAAAAACCAAAACCAAAAACCTTCCCCAAGGATGCTCACAGTACAGAATACATAATCTCACTGGGGAAAGCCATCCAGGAAAGCAGCTTCCCTCGAACCACAGACGTCTGGCCAGGATATACAAAGATGAATTTTCACTTGGCTATCTTGCTCTTCTTTCTGTTAATGAACTCTGTTCTATGGCTACCATATAAGTGATAAAAGA
The DNA here is from genome assembly GCF_016433145.1 of Gracilinanus agilis. Lineage (NCBI taxonomy): Eukaryota > Metazoa > Chordata > Mammalia > Didelphimorphia > Didelphidae > Gracilinanus > Gracilinanus agilis. Next base: position 8,398 of record NW_025393164.1, read on the forward strand.
AATGAGAATAATGATGAGAACAGAGAAACATGAATGACTCTGAACTGATCCAGAGTGAAGTAAGAAGAACCAGGTGTGGGGAGGGGAAGCAAAGTAAATAACAATAAAAAAAATGATCAAAACTGAATGCTCTAAAATTATAATGACCAAGCTTGGCCTCAAAGATGAGATATGAGGGGTGTGTGTGTGTGTGTGTGTGTGTGCGTGTGTGTGTGAGAGAGAGAGAGAGAGAGAGAGAGAAAGAGAGAGAGAGAGAGAGAGAGAGAGAATCACTAGCACAGCAGGAAGACCACTGACAAACAAGAACATTTTATGAGGGTAGCAACTACAGTTACTATAATTTGGGGCCAATATGAAATGATTTAAACAAGAAAAAAACTCCACATTATTAGACTTTGTGTATTACATACATGTGAGGAATGTGTCTTTACAGAAGCTAGAAATTAGGCTGTGAGCTTGATTAAGGGCAGAGGAACTGTCTCATCTTTGAACTTTGCATCACATCCACTGTCTATACACAATGCTCTGCACATAGAAGGTGCTTAATCTAAGTATGTTGAATGGATGCTATAATTTTGCATTTGCAGATTATTTAAAAGATGAAAATGCAGAATTCATTCATTCCACATTTTACACCTAGAAGGCATAGTGATAGGGTGAGAGCTAATAAAGCTAAAATACAAGGTGTCCCAAAAACCTTGGTGCATCTAGAGAAGGAATTTTTGGAGCCAGATGGCTGCAGATCAAAGCAGACTGTCTTCCACATCCATGTATTTACGGTTTTATTTGAGAGTTTTGGTTTTGTATGAGTGTGCTGCTACAACAATCACCACTATGGAAGTGTGTTTTTCATGATAATACACGTATGGCCCAAATCAAATTGTTTACCAACTCTGAGTGGGGGAGGGAAGGGAGGGAGAGAAATGGTTTGGATGTTGGAATTTTGGAAAATATATGTGGAAAATCATTATTATATGTAATTGGGAAAATGAAATGTTTTTGATTTAAAAACAAAAACCTTGGTGCAGTGTTTAGTAGCTTGAATAACTTAAGAGGGCAACAACTAGAATTTAAAATTACTCTAATACTTTTGGGCCTTCAAAGCCTTTAATGACATCAAAGGGGGTGTGGTAATAAATTATAAAAAAGGTAATTCTCTGATAGGGCAAAGGGGAAGTGCAGATAAAATACTCTAGGTAAAATTGAGGAAGGATAAAACACTGACAGTTGGGTGTGGGAGGGCAGGGTCTTGATCAAGGAAGTTTGCCATGAAGGAGATCTTTACCTTGGGCCTTTATGGAAGACAAAGCTCATGAAAGGTGGAGAAAAGGAGGGGAGAGCATTCCTGGCATAGGACAGAAAGGGTCCAATTATATGGTAGTGGGTGATGACATGTTAACTTCTAAGAACAATTCGAGTTCTCTTTAAAAACAACTAATTAATGAAGAATATTTTTCCATGGTTCCATGATTCAAGTTCTTTCCCTCTCTCTTTCCTCCCCTCTCCTGGAGCTGACTAGCAATTCCACTGGGTTATACATGTATGAGTTTTTAAAACATTTCCATGTTATTAATATTTGCAATAGAGGGATCAGTTAAAGTCAACATCCCCAGTCATATACCCATTGAACCATGTGATGAATCCTATGTTTTTCTTCTGGATTACTACTCCCACAGTTCTTTCTCTGGATGTGGAGAGGGTTCTTTCTCATAAGTTCCTCCGTATTAGAACAATTCAATTTCCTTTGAAGGTAGAGTCCATTGAAGGGTAGTGTTGGGAGATAAGATAACAAGGGTAGATTTGTAAACTAGGTTATGAAGAACCCTAAATGCCTCAAGAATTAGAATTTTTATCCTATGTTTGCTAGAGAGCCACTGAAGATGTTTGAGCAAGAGAGTGATAGAATGAGAATCATCTGAAAAAAATCACAACATTATAGATTAAGAGTTGGATCATACTTTAGTGGTCATAGTCATAGATTTAGAATTGGAAAGAGCCTCAGAGAACCTTCTCATTTGACAGATGAGGAAACAGGCACAAAGAGTAATTTGAAAAACTTGCTCAGACTTGTGCAGTGCCACATAGCCAGGAAATATTTGAGTTGGGATTGGAACCAAAGTATTCCTGATTTCAGATCAAATGTCCAAAGTCATCAGACCCAGCCCCCTTATTTTCCATATGAGGAAAGTTAGATGGTTATGAGACTTATCATTGGTCACATATCCAGTATCAGAGATGGGATACTTGGTCTTCTTGATATCAAGTCCAATATACTTTGCTGCCTCTCATTTGAGATAGAGTGCATGACCTTCTGTGGTCACCACTACTTATTTGTTTAGTATTTTTTTAGCCT
>NW_025393165.1:0-3939 GCF_016433145.1 Gracilinanus agilis
TCTCTCTCTCTCTCTCTCTCTCTCTCTCTCTCTCTCTCTCTCTCCCTCTCTCTCCCCCATGCTTCAAATATGTGATTTTGTGCCAATATGATTGATACATTAGAGAACATTTTCCCCATAACTTGAATTTTGAGTTTCTTTCTGACCAATTTCTTCAAGAAACAAGAAGGCAGAAAACTGTCCCACTCCCTAATCACTCACAATCAGCAACTCTTCCCACACCTGCTTCCACAAGCAAAGTACAGATCTTTGTCAAGGTATCTCCCCATATTTAATGTATGTCTCTTGGGGCAGTCAGAGCTGTGGGCTGACCAGGGCTGGGCCAAACCACTCCACCTCCATCCCTCCACCCCTTTCTGCTCAGCCTGCCTGAGGCTACTGACAGCCTCTGTTAATTATTATTTATGCATTTCTTAGCCATTTGACATATATGTATATATAAATTTTTTAAAGTCTAGTTTTATATATATATGTCAAATGACATATATAAATGTATAAATATAAATATATATAATCAAGTTTTTATATTTATGTGCATAAATATAAAACTGGACTTTTAAAAAATCCGGTACCTATCTTTTTAAAAACAGAATTATGATGAAGTTTTTTTTAAAGTTTAATTAACTAATTAATTAATTTTGAATGTTTTTCCATGGTTACATGAATCATGTTCTTTCCCTCCCCTCCTTTCATCCCCCTCCCGTAGCCAATGAGCAGTTCTACTGGGTTTTACATGTGTCATTGCCATATTATTAGTATTTGCACTAGGGTGATCATTTAGAGTCTACATCCCCAATCATATCCCCATCTGATGAAGGTTTAAACTTTCTGGGTCTCAATTTCCTTATAGGTGTAATCCTACAGGAAAATGGGAATGACAATAGCCTTCTAGCTACCTCATAGGGTTACTTGTGAAGAAAGCATGCTGTTGACCTTAAAGCACTATGTACATATTTAATATTATAGTTATTTCTTTTTTCAAAGCGAGGCAAACAGTCCTCTCTGCTCTTCAGGTTCTATGACCACATATTGCTATACCTCCAACCTTGTTCATTTTAACCAGATTCCACTCCTATAAAAATGCTATTAGATGAGGCAAACCCCCTTGAAAGATGATGTGCTTCAATCCTACCACCTTCCTAGAACTGTTTTGAGTATAAAATAATACTTGTAAAACACTTGCAAACCTTAAAGTACTTTATAAATGCTATCCTTATTATTTTTATGATTTAATTATTATTGTAGTTTATTATTATTTAAGATCATAGGATTTATGAGAAGGAAAGCAGGGAATAAACATTTATTAGGCACTTACTATGTGCCACAGGCACTGTACTAAAGGTTGTGAAGATAACTATGAACTTTAGAGATCATATGATTTACTTTATATTTTATTTTTTAAATTTATTTTTTTAGAATTGATATTAAGTATTGGGTCCAAAGTACTAGGCATTAAGTTGCTTGCCCAGAGTCACACAGCTAGAAAATGTCTGAGGCCAGATTTGAACCCAGGTTCTTCCAACTCCAGACCTGTTCTCTATCCAATGAGTCACCTCGCTGCCCCAAGATCATCTAATTTGCAATATTGTTATGAAGACAAGACAGTCAATGAGTTCAGTCAAAAAATGATTTCATAATAATAAAATTAATTGAATTTTATCAGCAGTTCAGTATTCTATAAACAAAACAAATGGTTGATGGCAAACCTTTCAGGTTTTAGCCAATTGCCATGTTGTATTAGCCAGGTGGTATGTTGACAATACCCTACATTGGAAGGGGAAAGCTTCTGATCCAAAAGACTTTAGGTTGGCATCACTCCAATATCACTTCTACAAACTCCACCAATACTTCATACTGAATTCTTCTTATCTGGACCCACAGAACATGGAAAAGGCAAAGTTTAAGCCAGATAAGTCTTCCACTGGTCAAATACTAATTATTAACCAATGCATAGAGAATGATTTTGAAAGGGAAATTAGACAGTATGCTTTTAGATCTACTACAAGCAAATAATTTAATGAATCACCAAATTCAAATGATTAAAATCCCAATTGTTGACTCTAGCTATTATGGCAAAGAATTGTTTGCACATAGATCTGTTTACAGAAGTGAGGTTCTTGGGAGATTAGTAATTTACTGTAAAACCCAAATACATTTTAAATTATTAACAAGCATCATCCAACAGAAGCCCAATTTATTTAAATGAGAAAAAGTTGACTTAGGAATCAAAGACTAAACCAAGAAATTGTCCATGATTTTGCTTCTCAGTAAATTATAGCTGCTTGAATGTTTAAACAGAATACTGTCATCCTGCAGAGAATACTGTCATCATGTAGACATGTCATGTTCATATCACAGGAATATTTTGTTCTCATTGAAAGCAGTTCTATTTTGGCTACATTCTTCATAGTTACTTAACTTCAATCTTGGGAGGGCACAAGCCACATTTTATAACTGACAGTGAAGACAAGGTTGCATAATTCCTTGGTTTAAATGAGGGCCAGCTATAGCTTTCATTGTAGTCAGTCATTTTTGCTATTTATTTCGAGTCTGGAGAAAGTCCTTTTTTTGTCCCCTTTTACTTTGGGGAATTCTTTTATTAGTCTCTTTTTGACCCCAGCTCTGCATTCTTTCTGTCCCAGTAGTACATTGCTATTTTTTGCCCTTCTTTCACTGTCCCATATCTTTTTTTTACACAATCTTCTCTGCCTTTTTATTAGGCTTATAGTTGCTTCTAAAATTGTATGATTTCCCTCTTTTTCAGCTGCTCACTTCCCTTCTTCTGTGGATAGAGAATCGGACCCCAGGCCAGGGAGTCTTGGGTTCAGATCTGATTTCAGATATATCCTAGCTGTGTGACTGACCCCTAGGCAAATCATCTAACCCAAACTGTCTAGCCTTTACCACTTTTCTGTGTTGGAATCAATATTTAGTATTGATTGAAAGCATAAGGCATGGGTTTTAAAAAAAGCAACACTTGTATTAGGAGTCAGATATCTTAACCACTAGGAAGCTATATGGCCTTGGGCACACATTTTTCACATTTTTTCTCTTCTGTCTAACTCTTACCCTCTTATTGGATACTTCAATATAAGTATTGGTTCTTCATTTCCTCAACCTACTCATTTCCCATGATCTTCTCTTCCACTCCACCTCAGCTACATATACATATGGTCATATCCTTGATATTGCCATCACCCACAAATGTGCCACATCCCAAGAATTCTGAAATTCTCTTATCTGACTAATTTGTTGGCTTTCCACTTCTCTCTCTGCTTTCCTTTCCCAAATCCTCTCTTCGTCCACAGCATGACCTCCAATTCCTTGACCCCCTCCATTTTTGAGAACCCAGGCCATGTCCTCTGCATTATTTTCTCATCCTTATCTCAATCCTTCAGGAAACCAATTCAGTTCTACACTTAGCTTAAGTCTCTTCCTCCATGATCACATTGTCTGTTATGCCCACTGAAGCCTCAGACTTGGACCATTCCCACCAATTGCTCCTACACACAGCTGTTGAAGAAAAGTAGAGGAAATCGTGCAACTGTTCTGACTGAGTTTGCTACAAATTTATGTTACACAACTTCAATATGGCCCTTAGATCATTTTTAGCAGCCCTTACTTTTGCTAGACTTTCCTATTATATACCTTCCTCATCAGCTCACTATCCCACTCTGCCCAGAAACTCTTCCAAACTCTCATCCTTCCTCAAACCTCCTGTGGCTTCCCCTCTCCCAGTCTCTCAGATGAGATCTTTGTCTCATATTTTTCAGAAAAAAATCGAAGCCATTCTTCTAAGTCATTTTTTTAACATTTATTAATATTCATTTTTAACATGGTTACATATTCATGCTCCACCTTTCCCCTTCAACCCCCCCCCTGGAAACCCCCCACCCATGGCCGATGCACATTTCCACTAGTTTTGTCATGTGTCCTTGA
>NW_025393166.1:0-5027 GCF_016433145.1 Gracilinanus agilis
CATCCTACTCAAGTTACTTTGGTCCTTATATTTATTTTCCTTTTTATTGCCCTAGTAGCAATAAAGTTCTTAAAAATCTCAAGCATCATAGATGTAATTAGTATCCTAATTATCACCATTCCATATATTAATGGAGTTAATTTCACCTTATAGAAACCCTTCAGTTTTCACTTTTCTGTTTATCTTTTTCTGCTTTTATTTAATATCAAGTTTGGTCATTGAATTTTCATCATAGCTCCGTTTTTCCTCTTCAGGAATGCTTAGATGTCTTCTCTTTCATTAAATATCAATTTTTTTTCTTTACCCCTGGAGGACTATGCTCAGTTTTCCTGGGTATGATTCTTGATGATAATCTTAGATCCTTTTCCTTTGGAGATATCATACTCTGCTTTCCAGTTCTCTAAAGTAGAAGCTGCCAGGTCTTATGTAATCCTGACTGTGCCACCATTATATCTGAAATTTTTCCTTCTGGCTTCTTGTCATACTTTTTACATGGCTTTGGAGCTCTGCAATTTAGCTATAATAGTCCTGGGATATTTTATTTGGGGGTATATTTCAAGGAGGACAACAGTGGATTTTCTCCACTTCTCTCTTCTCCTCATGTTTGAGAATATCATAGCAGTTTTTCCTAATGATTTCTTGCAATGTGGTAGCTAGGCTTTTTTCTTAATCCAGGTTTACATTAAAAAATGATCTTTCCTGGATCTATTTTCCATGTCAGTTAATTTGCCAATGAGGCATTTCAGATTTTCTTCTATTTTTTTCATTCTTTTGATTTTTTCTTATTGTTTTCTGATGTCTTATGCATTCTTAGTTTCATTTGCCCAATTCTAATGTTAGGAATTTATTTTCTTCCTCAAGATTTTGTGTTTCCTTTTCCATTTGGGCAATTCTACTCTTTAAAATAATGTTTTCTTCAGTGGCTTTTTTGCCTCTATTTCCATTTGGTTTATTCTAGTCTTTTGGTTGTTACTTTCTTTAGTGTATTTTTATGCCTCTATTTCCATGTGGCAATTCCTAGTTTTTATGGAATTGTTTTCTTAAGAGATTTCCCTGATATTCGTGAAGAGGATAAAATAGACGTTGAAAGAATCTGCAGATCACCTCCTGCATAAACCCCCAAATGGCAACTGAGAGAAATATTATAGCCAATTTCAAGATCTCCCAGGCCAAAAAGAACATACTACAAGCACCTAGAATGAAACAATTAGGATATCAGGGAGCCCTAGTCAGAAATACACAGGATCTTGCAGCTTCCACATTGAAAAATAAGAAAGTCAGGAATACGATATTCCAAAAGGCAAAGGAATAGGATTTACAATCAAGAATCACCGACCCATTGAAACTGACTATATTCTGTCAGGGGAAAGTATGGTAATTTAGTAAAATAGAAGATTTCCAAGCTTTCCTGAAGAAGAGACCAGATTGAAACTGAAAATCTGATGTCCAAATACAACATTCAAGAGAAGCATAAAAAGATGAATAAGAAAAAGAAAGAAACTTAAGGGCTTTAATGAGGTCAAATTGTTTACATTCCTATATGGAAATATGATATTTGTAACCCTTAAAGTTTGTTTTTATCATTTTCATAGTAGTTAGAAAAAGTATATGTAGACAGAGGGCATGGTACTAAGCTGTTTAGGATGAACTGCAAAAAATCTAGAGCTGAAAAAGAGGTTTGCACTAAGAGAAATGGGAAAAGAAAAGCAAAATGGGGTAACTTATACCACATAAAGTGTTGGATAAGGGAATACTATGAAAATGGAGAGGAGGATGAAGGCGGTGATGGATAATACTTAAATATACTCACATTGGAATTGGCTCAGAGAGAGAGGAAGAACCAGATTCATTGGAGTATAGAATCCTATCTTATCCTTTAGAGAAGTAGAAGGGAATTAAGAAAGGGATGAAAAACCAGAATCCTACCATATGTTGTTTATGAGAAACACATTTGGGGCAAGTAGACATACACAGAGTAAAGGTAAGAGGCTGGAGAAGAATCTACTGGGCTTCAACGGAGACAAAAAAGTGGCCGTAGCAATCACAATCTCAGACAAAACTAAAGAAAAATGTATCAGATTAAAATAGTTATGGAAGGTAATCATGTCTTGATAAAATAATGATAAAATAATATCAGTACTTAATATATATGCACTAAATAATATAGCCTTCAGATTCTTAAAGGAGAAACTAAAGGAGATTAAGGAGGAAATACGAAATCTATACTATTGGGGGAACTTCAACCTTCCTCTCTCAGAAGAAGATAAATCTCACCCCCCAAAAAATAATAAGAGAAATAATAAAACTGAATGAAAATTCTTAAAAGTTTGATTGAAGAGATATCCAGAGATGACTGAACAGGGATTTTTTTTCAGTAGCACATAGTAGATATAAAAAATTGACCATGAATTCGGTATAAAACCTTCACAATGAAATGCAGAAAGGCAGAAAATATAAATAAAACTTTTTCAGATCATGATATAATAAAAATTATAATCAATAAGCATTCATGGAAAAGCAAATTAAAACTAAATGGAAAAGAAATAATCTCGTTCTTCAGAATGTGTGGTTAAATGAACAAATCATAGAAACAAACAGTGAGAAGAAAATACATTCAAGTTAATGGGATACAGATAAAGCAGTATTCAGGGAACTATTTATATAGAGTAAAGGAGATTACTCAATTGGGCACACAATTAATAGAAAAAGAACAGATTAAAAATTCCAAATTGAAGACTAAATTTAAAATCCCAAAATCAAAAGAAGAAATTAATAAAATTGAAATTAAAAAAAAACTATTGAACTAAAAATATAAGAATAGGAGCAGGTTGTCTGGAGGAAAACAAATAAAATGGGTTACTTTTGGTTAATTTGGTTAAAAAAGTAAAGAAGAGAAACAAATCATAAAATGAAAAGGATGATTTCATCTCTAAAGAAGAGGAAATTAAAGCAAACATCAGAAGCTATATTGCTAAATTATATGACAAAACAATCTGACAATCATGGTGAAATGGATCAACATTTACAAAAATATAAGTTTTCAAGATTAACAAAAGAGGAAATAAAATATTTAAATAATCCTATTTCAGAAAATGAATTTAAAAAGCCATCAAGGAACTCCCTAAGAAAAAATGTCCAGGTCCAAATCAATTGACAAGTGAATTCTATCAACTATTTAAAGAACAATTAATCCCAATATTATACAAACTATATGGCAAAATTAGGGGGGAAAGGGTCCTATAAAATTCTTTTCATGAAAGAAAAATATTGCTGATACCAAAGCCTGGAACACCAAAAACATAGAGAGGAAATTATAGGCAAGTTTTCCTAATGAATACTGGTGAAAAAAAATCTTAAATAAAATGCTAGCAATGACACTACAGCAATATAACAAAAGGATTATTCGCTATGACCCAGGGCAATTTATACTAATGTGTAATTTGAAATTATTGTAATCCCTGGAAGACTACATCTCTTAGGACTCTCTCTGCTACAACTTCCTTTGGGGGAGGTGTCAGGGAAAGTATAAAAGGGAAAGTTTGGTCCCTTTTCGCTCTCTCCACCCTGAGCTCTGCTCTCTCTGAACTTTGGAGCTGGCTGGGTTCTCTCAAAGTGCAGGCTCTCTTTACCCTGAATGCTGCAGATCTCTCTCTTGGTGCCTTTTTCCCTTTCTTCCTACCTCCTAGTTTTCTAATTAAAATAAAACCTAGCTATTCAAACCCTAAAGTTGCTCTCTGATTATTTATTAGTGTTTCTGGTCAATCCAACACCCATAATCCCCCATGCTAGGGATTGCTACCTTCCTTTTCCTTCCTCTACCTTCCTCTCTCCTTTCTTCCATCCATCCTATCTTCCTACCTTCCTCCCTTCACTGTTCCTACACACTAACAACATTGAGGCACCACTTCATACCTAGCAGACTGGCCATTATGGCAGCAAAGGAAAGTGATGAATGTTGGAAGGGTTGTGGAAAATTTGAGACAATAATACACTGCTGGTGGAGTTCTGAATTCCTCTAACCATTCTGGAGGGCAATTTTGAATGATGTGCAAATGGCTCTAAAAGAAAACCTCTTCTTTAATCCAACCATACCACTGGTGAGTTTATACTCCCAGGGGATAATATGGAGAAATACTTGTACAAAAATCTTTATAGCTCTGTTCTTTGTGGTGGCAAAAAATTGGAAAATGAGGGAGTGTCCATGGATTAGGGAATGACTTAACAAATTATGATATCTGATGGTGATGGAATGCTATTGTACTGAAAGGAATAAAGAAATGGAGGATTTCTATGTGAACTGGAAAGACCACCAGCAATTGATGCAGAGCAAAAGGAGCAGACCCAGGTGAACATTATGCACAGAGACTTATATATTATGGCCCAGTAGAAGGTAATAAACTTCTCTACTAGCAGCAATGCAAAGACCCAGAACAATTCTGAGGAACTCATGAGAAAGAACACTATCCACATCCAGAGAAAGAACTGTGGGAATAGAAATACAGAGGAAAAAACCATGATAAATCACTTGGCTCAGTGGGCATATGATGTGTGGTGTTAAAAGTTCACTCTGTTGCAAAGATGAATAACATGGAAATAGGTTTTTAATAGAGATATATGTATAACCCAGTGGAATTTCTTATCAGCTCCAGGAGCAGGGAGGGAAGAGGGATGGGAACAATCATGATTCATGTAAACATGTAAAAATTTAAAATTTTTAAAAAATATTATTCAATATTTTTTTATTTAAAAATTTTAATGAATAAAATTTTAAAATAAATGAATCATTTAATTCCTATTCTGTCACTCTGTTCCTCTTCTGTTATATTTTAGTTAACATTGTTCCATCTACCTACAATTTTCAGATATATTGGCATATAATTGAGCAATATAGCTCCTAACAATTTTAAAAATTTCTTCTTCATTAGTGAATTCAATGTCTTTGTAGTCTTTACTGATAATTTGATTTTCTTTTTTTAATCAAATTAACAAGTGATTTATTCTTTTTACTTTTTCTCTTAGACCTATCT
>NW_025393167.1:0-11443 GCF_016433145.1 Gracilinanus agilis
TTTCATGTGGAGTTATAAAGTAAAAACAGTTGCAACTTCATCTTTGGAATAGTTATGAGGAAAGAATATTTCTCCACCTGGGTAAGGGTAGAAGGAGCCTAGAATATTTCTAATGACTTGTTGGTTGGGGGATTTTATCCACTACAGATTGGGAAAGAAGGGATTGCTATTGGGAAGCAGAAGAAGATGCAGCCTGGGCATCATCAGAGTCACATGGGACAATGCTGGTCCCTAATATTTGAGCTGATGTCATGCAGGATTCTCACCTCAACAAAATCAATCTGCAGTCAGAATACTGGGCACCAAGGCTGCTTCCTTCAAATAAGAGCTTGAGCTGGAAACCAAAGGAGAGAAGGGACCTTCTGAGTAGCTGGCTACACCAAGCCTGGATACTCAGGGATGAAGGCAGCATGGCAGAGAGGAGGGAGAGGGGGGATGGGGAAGGAGTCTCACCAGGGCCTGAAGGACATGTTCAAGGGCCTTGAAATTTCTGGAGCCTATTCTCCCCATGTCTCCTATGTAGGTGACATCAGAGATGACAAACTTTATAGTGAAAATCTTCTTCGAAGACTCTGATTCTGTACAGAAGGAAAGATACCCAATCATCTGAACCTTGCAAACGTTATTTGAGTGAGAGAAAATGCTTTGTAAACCTTTCAGTTCTATCTAAATGTTAGTTATTGTGAGGATCATGATGCATGGGGATCATCACAATTATTCCAGGTGGCACTGTGGGAGTCCTTCCTCAGAGGAAAACTCAGCAGAATGAACCCACTATTGAAACTCTGAGGATACCTCAAACCATAAACACTTTTTTCCTGGCAGCCTTAAAATTGTGGATTTGGAGTCACAAGACCAGTGCTCAAATGATGGCCCTGCTGTGTCCTATGTTTTTGCTTTAGTTTCCTCCTAATAAGTTAAATGAGGGAGTTAATCCAGTCTCAAAATGAAGAACTGATTATTTGACAAAAATTGCTGAGATACGGAAAATTAGTCTGGCAGAAACTAGGGATGGACCAAATTGATCTTACATGACAGAGCAAAGGAAACTCCAAATGAATACATGAGTAAGATACAAAAGGTGATATAAAACAAATGAGAGTAATGAGGAAAATTGTAAGGCAACATGGCAAACAAATGCAAAAGAGCAGAAATAAGAAATGCAACCTTCTCAAATCATAATGCAATGAAAATAGTTATGAGTAAGTATACATGGAGAGGCAAATAAAAACTAATTGCAATTTAAATAAAATGATCCTCCCAAATAATTTAGTGAAAGAACAAATCATAGAAACAATTCATAATTACATTGAAGTCAATGACAATGAGACTTCTTCCCAAAACTTATGGGACACAGCCAAAGCAGTTCTCTAAGGGGAAAATTTATATCACTGAGTGCATATATTAACAGATTAGGGAGAGCAGAGGTTAATGAATTTGGCATGCCACCTAAAAAATAGAAAAAGAACAAATTCAAAATCCCCAGATGAAAACTAAATTAGAAATACAAAAATATCAAAGGAGAAATTAATAAAATCAAAAGTAAAATAATTATTGAATTAATAAATAAGAGCAGAATTGGGTATACTGAAAAAAAACAGATAAAATAGACAAAACACTGGTAAATCTAATAAAAAAATTAAAGAAGAAAACCAAATTAACAATATTAAAGATGAAAAAGGAGACCTCAACTCTAAAGAGGAGGAAATTAAGGCAGTCAAGAAAAACTATTTTGCCTAATCACATGGCAACAAATATAACAATCTAAGTGATATGGATGAATATCTACAAAGATATAAATTGCTTAGATTAACAGCAGAAGAAATAGAATACTTAAATAATCCCATATCTGAAAAAGAAATTGAATAAGCCATCAAAGAACTCCCTAAGGAAAAATTTCCAGGGCCTGATGGATTCACAAGTGAAATCTATGAAACCTTCAAAGAACAACTCATCCCAATTCTATACAAATTATTTGATATAAGCAAAAAAAAAGAGTCCTACCAAATTCCTTTTATGACACAAATTAGGAAATCCATCCACAGAAATGACTATATCAAAAAGCAAACGAACCAAAATCACATGATTATCTCAATAGATGCTAAAAAAGCCTTTGACAAAATACAACCATTCCTATTGAAAGCACTACAAAGTATAATAGAATAGAAGGACCTTTCCTAAAAATTATAAATAGTATTCATCTAACACAATCCACAAGCATCATATGCAATGGGGATAAACTAGAAGCTTTCCCAATAAGATCAGGAGTGAAACAATGATGTCCAATATCACCTTTTTTATTTAACATTGCACTAGAAATACTAGCAGCAGCAATTAGAGAAGAAAAAGAAATTGAAGATATTAAAATAGGCATTGAGGAGACTAAGCTATCACTCTTTGCAGATGACATGATGTTCTACTTATAAAATCCTAGAGAATCAACTACAAAGCTAGTAGAAATAATCAACAACTTTAGCAAAGTTGCAGGATATAAAATAAATGCACATAAATCATCGCATTTCTATATATTTCCAACACATCACAGCAGCAAGAGTTAGAATGAGAAACATCATTTAAAATCACCCTAGACAATATAAAATACTTAGGAATCTATCTACCAAAACAAACACAGGAATTATACGAACACTCGTACAAAGCACTTTCCAAACAATTAAAACTAGATCTAAACAATTGGAAAAAACACGGCTTGCTCATGGGTCCGACAAGCTAACATGATAAAAATGAGCATTTTACCCAAATTAACTTACCAATTTAATGCCATACCTATCAAACCAGCAAAACCTTTTTTAATGAATTAGAAAAAGCTATAACAAAGTTCATTTGGAAGAACAAAAAATCAAGAATTTGAATGGATATAATGAAAAAAAAATGTGAAGGAAGGTGGCCTAGTAGTATCAGATATTCAACTCTACTATAAAGCAGCGGTCATCAAAACAATATGGTACTGGTTAAGAGATAGAAGGGAGGATCAGGAGGATCAGAGGAATAGACCTTAGGTAAGTGACCTCAGCAAGACAGTGTATGATAAACTCAAAGAGCCCAACCTTTCGGACAAGAATTCACTATTTGCCAAAAACTGGTGGGAATATTGGAAAACAATATGGGAGAGACTAGGTTCAAATCAACATCTCACACCCAAAACCAAGATAAATTCAGAATGGGTGAATGACTTGAATATAAAGAAGGTAACTGTAAGTCAATTAAGTGAACAAAGAATAATATACTTGTCACTCCTCTGGGAAAGGAAAGATTTTAAAAACAACCTAGAGATAGAAAAAATTACCAAATGGAAAATAAATAATTTTGAATGTATTAAATTAAAAAGATTTTATACAAACAAAAGCAATGCAACCAAAATCAGAAGGGAAACAACAACAACAAGAGTATTCAGTCGATCCTTCATCCAACACACACTTTTTGAGAATTACTCCACGCCAGGCAGAGCCCTTTAAGATATGGAGCTATATGAAAAAACCTCAAGTCTCCAAGAGGTCCATAAGGAAAATCTAAATACCTTTGCTCATCCCATCCCTTTTTTAACTGCCCCAAGGCTCTGGCCACAGTCCAATTTTAACTCATATGTAATGCCTTTGACCAAAATGGGGAAAGGAAGGGTCATTTCCGTCCCAAGGATGACAAGCCTACACTGAAGAAGAGTGTGGGAAATGAAGGTGACTATTAGAATCCAAGATTCTCCAGGGGAGGCTTTACCAGAGAATGGAATGTCTGCATGTTAAATATATATGGCTCCTTCCTGCCTTACAGCAGAAATTCATTACCTCCTGCCAGCCCCCCTCCTCCCCACTCAAACGTGACCCTGATCTTCCAGAGAAGAAAAAGAGTTCATGAAGGATCATGGCGTGAATCAAAGACTGTACCTGCTCTTTTCTTGTTTTTCATTTTGTAGCAGCAGATGCAATTGCCCATTTTTGAAACAAATCCGGAGAAAGAAAGAAGGGAGCGGTTAAGGCAAGGAAGTAAAGGGTTGGAGGGCCTTAGACAAGGTAGCTCAACTGAGCAGTTAATTCCTTTTATATGCTCCTTCATTGTGATGGCAGAAGCAACTGTGTGTGTTGTCATGGATGTGGGAATTTTGCTAATAGAGACTGAGTCAGATGAAGACAGGAAATGTTGGGCTGATGCCTTCCCCTGAAGAAGAGATCTTTTTGTTGAAGGAGTCCCCCAGAAAGTTTCAGGATGTCTGGTAGTGTTGGTTCCCACCCTGTTGTTGTGGATTCACTAGGGGTGCCTAAAAAAAAGGATCCCTTTTGGGCTGATGTCTGAGGAAGGATTGGAGTCTAGCATACCCTTAGACTCAACTGGTGTGGAACAATGTGGGAGAAAGTTAGTGTCCATAGACGCTCTTGAAGAAGCTTCAGGAGTTCTGGGGATGGGGTGGTCCTTAAAGAAAAGAAATGATTGTTTGGGGGTGTCTCTGGGCATTGTTTTCCTATAGCAGAATTCACAGTGGGGGTTGGTGGACTGAGCAGAGAGCATTGTGAAATGTAAAATGGATAATTGCGAGTACATTAA
Source organism: Gracilinanus agilis (assembly GCF_016433145.1). NCBI lineage: Eukaryota > Metazoa > Chordata > Mammalia > Didelphimorphia > Didelphidae > Gracilinanus > Gracilinanus agilis. The sequence goes on from NW_025393167.1 coordinate 4,555, forward strand.
TTTGAAAGGGTATTGTACAAATCAAATAAATGCTGTGAAGATTAGAAGGAAAGCAGAAAATTGGAAAGCCATTTTTACACACTCATTTCTCAACTATATAGAGAACTTTGCTGTGTTTATAAGAAAAAAGAGTCATCCCCCAACTGATAAATTGACCAAAGTTATCAACAGACACATTTTGGATGAAGAAATCAAAGCCATATATAGTTATCTGAAAAAAAAATTCCAAGTCACTAGTGATTAGAGAAATGCAAACTTCTGAGATATATCCTTTCATACTCATCAAATTGGCTAAACTGAACAAAGGGCAACTATTGGAGGGCATGTAGAAAAATGAAACCATTAATACACTGTAGCTGGAGCTGTAAACCAACCAATCCAACCAATGTAAGGAGTTATTCAGAATTACACCTACAGAGTTATAAAATTGTATAGACTTGGGAATCCCATAGCTGTGTCTGTTTTCCAAGGAGAGCAGGGGAAAGGGAAAAGAACTCATATGCTCCAAAATATTTAATAGTAGCTCACTTTGTGGTGGTAAAGAATTGGAAACTGAAGGGAGGCCCATTAACTGGGAATTGACTATCCCAGTGGTTGTATATGATTGTGATTGAACACTACTCTGCTGTAAGAAGTGATGAACTGACGCATTTCTCAGGTACTTGGAAAGAAATACACCGCCTAATGGACAGTAAAATGAGTCCATCCAAGAGAACATTATACACAAAGACAATATTAATGCTAGAAGAATAAATTGTGAGTGTTACCTCCAGTGTGTAGACTGAAAGGTGAAAACATTAAAGATTTAATTTGTATGGACATCCTGGTCTTCCATTTGATACTTCCTATGATGCAGATAGGGTGGGAAGGGGCTGGGATACTTGTGTTCAGAATTTTTTATTTAGATGCGAAGAAAACGAAGTTAAACATAGCAGAGATTTGTGACTTCATGTATGTATAATCTTGTTCTTTGTGTATAGAAATGTTTGTTTTATTTAGTTTTGTAAACTTTGGAATAAAATTTAAAAAGGAAAATCGATGGGCAAAACCTTGCTTCCTCTACATCTTCCAAAGAAAAGAGTGCAAATTTACAATCCCAAAGGAATAGAAATAGTAGGAAAAGGTTTCCAATGGAGAATTCAAGGAAGATAAGATAAAAATATTGCCAGAAATAAACAATTATGAAGTCTCTAGGACCCCAAAATTATCCCTGAAATTCAGACCTTCCAAAAGAAGGAAAGAGAAACTGAGCATACATGAAGCTTTGTCCAGTACCAGGGGGACAGGAGAGCTTTTCCTACCTTGATACACTGACAGTAGTGGTGGGCACTAGGGCTCATTGGCTGGTAACTTGGTACCTTCATGTGAGTTTGAGCCTGTAATGGAGGTGCCAATACCCAGGCTCTCATTGATGCTGGCAAAAAAGGCAAGTTGGTCAATCTATCCATCTGTATACATTTACTGAGTATTTGCTCTATGCCAGGCAGGGAGTCCTCTCAGATAAAAAGCAGCATGAAAAGACCTATGGGCCTCCAGAGGTTCATGTGTATAATCTCTGTGTCTTTGTTTACTTCTTCCCTTCTCTAAAGTACCTCCAGGATTACCCTTGTTCCACAGTTCAATTCTGAATCACACCAAAACCATTTGTCCAGAATGAGAAAATGCAATTTGTGCCCAAAAGAGAGGGTCATTTTAACCCCAAGGACCATAAGGCTACCCTCTTGACCACTTGGGAGACTTAGAGTGCTCAACACAGGTCAGGAATCTTGAGTGGATGCAAATAGAGGGCCTGAGGGGAACTATCAAGGAAAGGAATGGCTTCCCATCAGTGACACAGGGATTCTTCAAACCTCAAGACACAAAAGAATCAACCTCCCCCACACACACACTCAAATTTGACCCTCTAGAAAGGAAGGAGGAGTTCACAAGTGCTGGTGAACAGGGCTGAAATGGAAGCATCAGGGCCTACAGCAGAAATGAGGAAGGGATGTCTGCTTGTAAATGTAGACCCTGAGGGGGAAGAGACAGATATCCACTGGGTCTCCTTGACAGCTGAGGATGATGTCAATACCTAGTTTCCTTTGTTCTCCCATCTCCCTTGTTCTGCTTTTTCTTCTTTGTTCTGCTCTGAGCCAGTGGGGGTAAAAATATTGTTGGGTCATCCCAGGAGAAGAGGTGCTAGTCCAGGATGTGGACTGCTTGAACACAGGGGAAGAGTCTAAGCTGAAGCTTGGCAGCACATGGAGCTTGCCAGCGGTACCTGCCTTTAGGGAATGAACAAAGAAAAGGCTGGCTGTGTCACTCAAGGTGGTGACCAGGATGACAGTGCTTCTTTATATTCAATTCATTCACCCATTCTGAATTTATCTTGGTGGAGGGCGTGAGATGTTGATCCAAACCTAATCTCGCCCATACCATTTTCCAATTTTCCTAGCAGTTTTTGTCAAATAATGGATTTTTGTCCCCAAAGCTGGGCTCTTTGGGTTTATCATACACTGTCTTGCCGACGTCACTTACCCCAAGTCTATTCCACTGATCTTCCCTTCTGTCTCTTAGCCAGTACCAAATTGTTTTGATGACTGCTGCTTTATAGTACAGTTTCACATCTGGTACTGCTAGGACCCCCTCATTCAAAATTTTTTTTTCATTATTTTCCTTGATATTCTTGATCTTTTGTACTTACAAATGGACTTTATTATAGCTTTTTTTCTCATTCAGTAAAAAAGTTTCTTGGCAGTTTGATACATATGGCACTGAATAAGTAAATTAATTTGAGTAGGATTGTCATTTGTATTATGTTAGCTTGTCCTACTCATGAACAATTATTGTTTTCCAATCGTTTAGATCCAGTTTTCATGGTTTGGAAAGTGTTTTGTAGTTGTGTTCCTATAATTCCTCTGTTTGTCTTGGCAGATAGATTGCCAAGTATTTTATATTGTCTACAGGTGATTGTAAATGGAATTTCTGTTTTTAACTCTTGCTGCTGGGATATATTAGAAATATATAGAAATGCTGATGATTTCTGTGAGTTTCTTTTGTATCCTGCAACTTTGCTTAAGCTGTTGATCATTTCCACTAGCTTTTTTTATTGATTCTCTAGGATCCTTTAAGTAGAATATCAGATCATCCACAAAGAGGGATAGCTTGGTCTACTCACTGCCTATTTTAATACCTCCAATTTCCTTTTCTTCTCTAATTGCTTCTGCTGGTAGTTGTAGTACACTGTGAAATAATAGAGGTGAAAATGGGCATCCTTGTTTCACTCCTGGCATGACTCGGAAGCCTGCTAATTTATCCACACTGCAGATAATGCTTGCTGATGGTTTTAGATATATACTCTTTATTATTTTTAGGAAAGGCCCTTCTATTCCTCAATTTTCAAGTGTTTTCAATAGGATTAAATATTGTATTTTGTCAAAAGCTTTTTCTGTATCTATTCAGATAATCATGTGATTTCTGTTGATTTGCTTGTTGATATGGTCAATTAGATGAAAGGTTTATTCATCTGTATCACCTAGATTGCCAAATATTTATTGCCATGTAGTTGGGAAAAAACAGTTTTTAAGGATTGCCTTAATTTCCTCTTCATTAGAGATGAGGTCTTCCTTTCTTTTTTTATATTATTTTTCTTTTGGAAAAATTTTCCATGGTTCATGTTCTTACTCTCACCTCCACCCACCTGCCCATCCTGCACCCCAAACCCTCACGTAGCCAACATGTATTTCCACTCCTTTTTATATATGTCATCGTTTCAAGACCTATTTCTATATTATTGCACTTGGGTGGTCATTTAGAGTCTACATTCCAAATGGTGTCCCTACCTACCCATGTGAGCAAGTGGTTGTTTTTCTTCTTCTGTTTCCACTCCTGTACTCCCTCCTCTGAATGGGAATAGTGTTCTTTTCCATAAATCCCTGAGAACTGTCCTGTATCATTGCATTGCTACTACTACATAAGTCTATTACATTTGATTTTACCACAGTGTTTGTATACAGTGTTTTCCTGATTCTGCTCCTTTCACTCTGCATCAATTCCTGGAGGTTGTTCCAGTTCACATGGAATTCTCCAGTTCTTTATTCCTTTGAGCCCAATAGTATTCCATCACCAACAGATACCAGGGATTGTTCAGTCATTCCCCAATTGAAGGGCATACCCTCATTTTCCAGTTTTTTGCCACCACAATGAACACGGCTATAAATATTTTGTGCAAGTCTTCATCCCTATAATCTCTCTGGGCTACAAACCCACCATTGGAAGAGCTGCATCAAAGGGCAGCCAATCTTTTAGCGCTCTTTGGTCAAAGTTCTAAATTACCATCCAGAACGGCTGGATCAGTTCACAACTCCACCAGCAAAGCATTCATGTCCTTATTTTGACAGATCCCTTGCAACATTCATTATTCTCCTTTGCTGTCATTTTAGCCAATCTGCTAAGTGTGAGGTTGTATCTCAGAGTTGTTTTGATTAGCATTTCTCTAATAACTAAGATTTATAACACTTTCTCATGTGCTTATTGATAGTTTTGATTTCTTTATGAGAAAATTGTCTATTCAAGGCCCTTGTCCATTTATCAATTTTGGAAGTGCTTGATTGTTTTACAATTGACTTAGCTGCTTATATAGATGTGTAATTAAACCTTTGTCAGAGATTATTTTTTTAAACTTCTTTTTTTCCCCAGTTTTTTTCCTTCTGATTTTGGTTGCATTGTTTTTGTTTGTACAAAAGCTTTTTCATTTAATGAAATCAAATTCATTTATTTTACATTTTGTAATGTTTTCTAACTCTTGCTTGGTTTTAAAATCTTTGCTTTCCCTGAGATCTAACAAGTATACTATTCTCTGTTGGCCGAATCTGTTCATAGTTGCCTTCTTTAAATTCAAGTCATTCACCCATTCTGAATCTGTCTTGGTGTAGGGTGTGAGATGTTGATCTAAACCTAATCTCTCCCATATTGTTTTCCAATTTTCCCAGCAGTTTTGTCAAGTAGTGGATTTTTGTCCCAAAAGTTGGGCTCTTTGGGTTTATCATACACTGTCTTGCTGAGGTCACTTACCTAAGGTCTAGTCCACTGATCCTCCCTTCTGTCTCTTAGCCAATACTATATTATTTTGATGACCGCTGCTTCATAGTACAGTTTACTGTCTGGTACTGCTAGGCGATCTTCTTTCATGTTTTTTTTTTCATTATTTCTCTTGATAGTCTTAGTCTTTTGTTCTTCCAAATGAAATTTGCTAGAGTTTTTTTTTTAATTCCATAAATAAGTTTGTGGTAGTTTGATAGGTATGGCACTAAATAGGTAAATTGACTTAGGTAGAATGGTCATTTTTATTATGTTAGTTCATCCTACCAATGAACAATCAATATTTATCCAGTTGTTTAGATTGGAAAGTGTTTTGTATTAGTTTTAATAGTTTGGAAACTGTTTTATATTAGTCTTAATAGTTTGGAAAGTGTTTTGTAGTTGTGCTTGTTTAACTCTTGTGTTTGTTTTGGTAGATAGATTCCAAAGTATTTTATATTGTCTAGGGTGATTTTAAATGGTGTTTCTCTTTCTAACTCTTGCTGCAGTGATGTGTTGGAAATATATAGAAATGCTGATGTTTTATGTGCATTTATTTTGTATCCTGCAACTTTTCTATTAAATATTTAAAGAACAATTAATCCCAATATTATATAAACTCCTTGAAAATATGGGCAGAAAATGAATCCTAACCAATTCTATTTTTGACAGAAATACATTACATAAGACAAGAATTATGAAAACAGAGAAAGAAAATAATAGACCAATTTCATCAGTGAATATAGATGAAAATTTTTAAATAAAACCTGTTCAAGGAGAGTATAGCAGTATCACAAGAATCATTCATTAGGACCATGTTGGATTTATATGAGGAATTCAGGGCTGGTTTAGTATTAGGAATACTAAGAGCAAATTGACCATATCAATAACCAAAATCACATGATTATTTCAAAGGATGCAATACTCCTTCCTATTAAAAGCACTAGAAAGCTTAGGAATAAATGGACATTTCCTTAAATTGTCAAGTAGTATCTATCTAAAACCATCAGCAAGTACCATCTACAGTGGAGATAAGTTAGAAGCCTTCTCAATAAGAAGAGGAGTGAAGCCTAGATTCCCATTATCACTACTCTTTTAAAAAATATTGAATTAGTAATGCTATATTTAGCAATAAGAAAAAGAAAATGAGAATTAAGGTAGGCAATGAGGAAAATAAACTATCACTCTATGCAGATGATATGATGGTATACTTAGAGAACCCTGAAGAATAAACTGAAAATTAGGTGAAAGAATAACTTTAATAAAATTTAAGGGTACAAAATGTATCTATAAAAATCATCGGTATTTCTATATGTTAACACAAAAGTCTAGCATCAAGAAATATAAAGAGAAGTTCCATTTCAATCACACTAGACAATATAAAATGACTAAGAATCTATTTGCCAAAACAAACCCAGCAATTATATGAACACAATTACAAAACACTTTTCACATGAAAAAAGTGTGGAGGTGGAAAATTTGCCACACCTGAGCTATATTCCCAGCATCCTTTTAACGACATCAATTTAAAGGATGCTGGCAATTAAGCTCAGGTGTGGCAAAAATTTTCACCTGCACATTAGCCAGATTAGAAAAAAATAAACTGACTGGAAAAATATTCATTGTTCATGGGTAGGTCCAATTGATATAATAAAAATCACAGTTCTACCTCAATTGAGTTACTTATTCAGTGTCATACCAATCAAATTACCAAGTACTTATTTTATAGAGCTAGAAAAAATAACAAAATCCTTCTGGAAGAAGAAAAGGTCAAAAATACCAAGGGAATTCATGAAAGTATTTATACTATGAACCAAATTAATGTTTGAAA
>NW_025393168.1:0-5132 GCF_016433145.1 Gracilinanus agilis
TTTAGAACCCTGACTAGAGCAGTTGATCTGGAGGCTTGGTCAGAGCAGAAGGGTCAACTGAGCTCAGTCTTTGGGCTGAAACCTGCCCCTGAATCTGTGCCTTTTCTCTTGAGATTTTGTAGCTAATTCCTCTGGATCTCCCTGACCTTCCCTATTCCATTCTCCATTTCCTTTCCTAATTTCCTGTGGGTTTTGGGAGAAGGGTGGATTTGGGTGCTAGCAATCCAACTTTGAAGACTTGGGTTTTCCCCATAGACAAGTAGGGCTTACCCTTGATACAAATTATCTCTTGATTCATTGTGTATAACTACCCTAACCTTAAAGGCAACAAAGCCTCCTGGGCTGAGTGGGAGCAGGCTCTTGCTCAGTTTGCTCCATTCCTGTGTCCCTCCCCCACCTGGAGCTTCTCCCTAGGAGGTTGTTAGAGAAACCTTGTATCCCTCTGTTCTTTATAATCAACCCTGAAACTTAATAAACCCTGTTGTTATTTAATCAAACTTTTTGCTAAAGTGTTGGTTGAATAAAAGAGGGATGAGGAGAGAAAGGAATAGTTTCTCTTTGGTCCTGAGGGGAGTTGGAGGCGTCCATCTTGGAGGAAGTGGTGATCTGTAGACTTCCTCTGAGAATCCCGTCTATTTCACAGACAGGGAAGAACCTCCAGACTGTCTGTGTGAACCTGAGAAACTGACTAGAAAGCCCTCTAGTCAGTTTCAAGCCATTTCTGGCTGGCCCCAACCTTTGTCTGTAGAAGTGCCCTTCTTGCCTGGAGGGTTCAGCCTGTTTCCCTTCAGTGTCTTTGTCTCAAACCTGTATACCCAGTCTGTGTCTCCCAGGCTGCAGCTGTCTGCTCAATACCTCATCCTCTCCCCTGGCTGCTCATTCTACTTCATCATCTTATATTTCCCTAAACTCAGCCGTTCCCTTACATCTCTCCTACCACCTTGATCTACTACCTCCACTATTGCACCCTCCTTTCCCACCTACTGACTTAGGGACCCACAAACCCCATCTGTGTGCTTTATTCCCAAATTACATACGTCAACGCCCTGACGTCATGCGTCATGTACCTTTCGGTACCGCGACTATCTTGTAAGATCGAAGGCTCCCTCATTGATATTTCCATGCAAGACGAATCCTGGTCTTTAGTTCAGCTTGGTTTGGTAGGTGTGCTGTGTGTTCCTCCTTCTGCCCTCCTTTTACTCTTTCCACACCTGTTACTGACATCTTGGGGTTCTGTATAGTGATTGATCGCTTTTGTCTATATTCTCTACCCCTCTGCCTCTGATTTACATGGCTTTATCTCAGTGCATATATACATTTACAGTCCTGTCTCACTTTTTTTTACCTATTCTGCTGCTATATTGATTTTTCAGTGAGGACACTGCCTTGTTTGTTACCTCTATTCATGGGGTCTGCACTCCCTATTTGTGGGATTGTTATTGTTTTTAAAGTTTCTACCTGCTCTTAAAGGGGAACTATAGTCAGATTAAATCTTTACATATGCTTCATTAGTGAGAAACATTTCTCCCGAGTAGTTGTTTCATTTGATACAGAATGATTGAGTAGGCAGCACTGATGAACACCTGTACCAGGAAACGTGTGTGATGTGTCCTGGCCAGTTTTCCATGAAAAGGTACCCTCCTCCTCCACTACTTACTAATACCTGCACACAAGGCATGTTATTTTCTGTAATCTCTTGATCTCCTACTTAATTTATGTGGCCAAATGGCTTAACCAGCAGGCTGGCAGCTTTTTCTTGTCCTGTTGCCTGAATTGAGAGAGGGAGAGGAAAAAGTATTCTTCCCTGAATTTTTCTCTCTTTATTTCAGCAATTTTCTTAGTGTAAAAGAGTTTTGTATGTAATATCACATTTAACAGATGGAAGTCTCAATGCCTGCATGAAGCTTAACCTCACCAACCACATATCAACCAGACTACAAATCCATTAGCAAAACCATGCAGCACCAGAAGTCACATTAATGGTAAGAAGTACTTTATTCATCATTGGTTAGCACATAATAACGTTATTAAAAATAGCAGAGAGACTTATTGTACTTTAAAAGTGTCGTTCTTACATAAAATGCACATATTTACTTGTATTTAGTGTTAAACATATTGTACGGCTCTCACGGAATTACATTTTAAAAAATGTGGCGTTTATGGCTCTCACGGCCAAAAAGGTTGTAGACCCGTGCTGTAGATCTTGTAACAGTAGGTTTAGGGTGAGGAAGTTCCTTCAACCCTGTCTTTGGCCCTCTACTCTTCTCCCTCTGGACTTCTTTATTTCGTGATCTCATCAGGGATGCAAGCACCATCTCTCTACTGATGAGTTCTGAGATCTCCATTTTCTACCCCAATCTCTGTGCTGACCTCTGATCTTTCATCTCAAATTTCCTTAAGGGGATTTCACACCAGGTGGCCAGTAGACATCTTGAGCTCAGTGTGTCCCAAACGCTTTGTTCTCTCTCACCTAGACAGAACCTCCACCTTCTCTATAGCTATTTCCTCGTCCCTCTGACTCAAAACCAAGGACCGCCACTTGACTCCTCACTGTCCCTTACCCACATATCCAATATGGCGCCAGGACCAATCAGTTTCACCTTTGCAACATCTCTCCAACACGCCCCCTTCTGTCCTGTGTCACTACCATCCTCCTGGTGGAGGCCCACATCACCTCCCTCCTGGACTATTAAGAGAACCTACTTCTGGGTCTGTCTCCCACAAGGCTCTTCCCACCCCAAGGCCTCCTCCATTCTCCCACCAGAGTGATTTTCCTACAGCTCAGTTCTGATCGTGTCACTCCTCTCCTTCATAAACCCCAGTGGCTCCCTATTCCCTCCAGGATCAAATAAAAACCATTCTGTTTGGTGTTCAAAACCCTCTTTCCCGTCTTCTTATTCATTACTCCCCAGTCTATATTCTTGAATCTAGGGAACCTGCCTCCTGGATTCCTTCAGCTACAGCCTTTTAAAAAAATCCTTTACTTGCTGTCTTAGAATTGATAGTAAATATCTGTTGTGAGGCAGAAGATGGCTAAGAGGTAGGCCATTGGGGGTAAGTGACTTACCCAGGGTGATATAAGTAGAAAGTGTCAGAGGTCATATTTGAACCAGGACCTTCTGTCTCTAGTTCTAGTTCTCTATTCACAGAGTCACCTAACTGCCCCAAAATGGAAAAGGTTTGTTGTTGTTTTTTTAACCCTTACCTTCCATCTTAGGATCAGTTCTAAGATAGATGAGTGATAAGGGCTAGGCAGTCTTAGTTAAGTGACTTACCCAGGATCACACAGCTAGTAAGTGATTGAGGTCACATTTGAACCCAGGTCTTCCTGACTCTAGATCTGGCACTCTATGCACTGTGTGATCTGACTGGGTCTAGTTTTAGGCATTTTCAATGGCTTTACCCCATGTCTGGAATATTTTCCCTCCACATTTCAGATCACTGAGCCCTTTAAACTTCCTGTAAGTTTCAACTGAAGACTAAAAACTTTCTACAGGAAACCTTGCCTGGTCCCTCTTAGTCAGAGTGCCTTCATTCTTTCCATTCTTCCTCATTTCTCCTAGACAGAGCTCGCTTTGTGTCCATGGGACTGTGTTTTGTCTCCCTCCCCCAGTAGGCTGTGAGCTCCTGGAGGGCAAGAACTGTCTTTGCCTCTTGCAGAGTGCCCAGAAGTGAAGAACAGGTGCTGAATGTAGAGGGAATGGAAATGACAGTTTGTGATCCTTGAGATGCCCTGTGTGTGTCCCCATATTCTCTGTATCTACCTCCTCTTCTCCCCTGTGGTCCTGCAATCCAAAACAAGAAGCATCCTCCTGGAGCAGATGGGACACCACAAGCTTCTTCCCATGATCCTCTCTGTCTTCACCTTCAAATTTAGCCCTCCTGGATTTCCTCCTTCCTCCCGTTATTCTTGTTTGAAGTATTTAAAAGAAGCCTCTTTTTGGTCTCTGATGTTCTTCTGCTGCTACTGTTGGTCTTCAGTTATTCACTCCTCCTGCATTTTTGCTGCTCAGGTTATTGAAGAAGCAAATGATCTCTTCCCTCTGGGGTCTCTTCCTAAAGATACTGCAGACTCCTCTTCATTAGTGAACATCTACTGTGTCCAACATTGTGAAGCTCACATTTGCATGTTTTGGGAATGAAATTTAACCAAAGGGTAACCTGAGGCAGCTCTCCAAGGAAGACAAGAAAGGCAGGTCAGGGGCTTGTGTCTGTGAATGCTCCAAACCCTAAGCAGAAGGTTAGATCTCTTTGATAGGTTTGGGGGAGCACAGAACCAGGAACAGACAGGCTAAGTAATGTCTGTCATGGGATGGAGGGTCACCATTAATTATAGAGCTGGGATAATCAGGGACACTGTGACTGACTAATAATCAGTAATAAGGAGCAAGCAATCTTGTGTGAGTCCAGTACAAGGTTAGAGCGGCAACCCAGACACCTCTGAGATGGGTCAGGGGTGTAGGAAGACTAGAGCTGACTCCCTGGGGCTCACCCGAAGCTTCTAAGGTCAGCAAATACCTTGAAATGAAGCAGAACAGTGATGAATTCCCCCAGAGATGGATTCTGCACTTCACCTATTATAGGCTGGCTGAATGTGGAGCTGAGTCAGGAGGCAGAGAACCAGGACTCAGGCAGTTACTGGACAAAAGCAGTTCCTGGTAAATAGGATCAATAAGTAAATGATCCAAGATCATTTCAGCCTTCTCCGAGGATAGGTCACCTGCTGTGAGTCCTGAGTCCCCGAAATCTCTGGAGCACATTCTCTCCTATCTTGAGACAGAGAGAGACAGAGAAAGGGAGGGAGGTCTCAGCCTTTCTAGATCTCATTCTCGGTTCAGCTTGCTCAGGATAGACTTGCCTGACATCAAGAGATAGGGAAAGCTCAGAGACAAACCCCGAGCTCAGAGAGCCAGTTAATTCCGGGGGAGACACAAGCTTCTCTCCTTCCCTGCCTGCCTTTTACCTTCCCAGCTCCCCACTTCCATGGCTCGGGCTCTGGCACTCTGGTGACTCTCACACTGATGCTGGCTGCCTCCAAGCTGCACTGGAGGTTCCCTAGAGATTTCCCTTCACACACTAGAAACTCCTCGGCTTCCTTCCAGAGCATCCTAGAGCTGCTTCTCTCAAGGCTC
>NW_025393169.1:0-11815 GCF_016433145.1 Gracilinanus agilis
ATGGGAAACTAATTAGCGAATTGTTAGAGGCCATACAATTGCCAGCAAAGTTATCTGTAATACACTGCAGGGCACATCAAAAGCTAGTGGGACCAATACAGATAGGCAGTCACAGAGCTGATATCTCAGCTAAGTTTGCAGCCAGATGTGGAGAAGCAGCTGTATTTCACCTAGCCTTAGTGGATAGAGATGAACTATTACAAGCCTATTCACAAAAGGAAGTGGAATACTGGAAGAAAAATCTTGGAGCCACTCTGGTGAATGGAGTCTGGATTTCAATCTCTGGAAAACCGTTCTTGCCGAAATTATTGTACCACACTGCATGTGCAGCACTTCATAGAAAAGGCCACTATGGAGTTTTAGGAGTGGTAGATACAATTCGTAAGAGCTGGATAGCAATAGGTGTGACTACTGAAGCAAAACGAGTGTGTGATGAATGTTTCATATGTCAACAATATAACAAGGCTATAATTAAAACAAGAGCTTTTGGAGGAAAACCTTTAGCATTCACACCATTTGAGTGTCTATGTCTATGTCACAATGCCTAAATGTCAACAGTATAGGTATATTCTAGTGATAGTGGACAAGCTGACCAAATGGCCAGAAGCGTTCCCGGCTAAAGAAACGATGCAGCTTTTGTAGCAAAAATGTTATTAAAGGAGATAGTTCCAAGGTTCCTTATACCATCAGTAATTTCATCTGACTCTGGTAGTCATTTTGCAAATTCAATTTTAAAGCAAATCTACCAGGTGTTAGGGATCAAGAGACACTTGTGTTCTATATATAGACTGCAGTCGTCAAGGGCCATGGAAAGGACTAACCAATCTCTAAAATCAATGATTGGAAAGTTATGTACAGAGAGTCATCTTAAATGGCCAGATGTTTTACCTATGGCACTTTTCTATTTGAGAAGCCAACCAAATAGTCAAACTCATTTGTCACCGTTTGAACTATTATATGGTCAACAGCCATGGATGAGAAAAGCTCCACGAGACACTGATTATCTATCACATTTAGGGATTGAGTACAAAATCTATGAGTATGTCAGATTGTTAAAAGAGATTGGATGAATTACAAAAGTCATCTCTGATACAACAAAGAGTACCTTTTGACTTTAGTCTTCATGATTATCAACCTGGAGATAAAGTGTATATTAGAAACTTCACAAGAAAATCAGTATTACAACCAAAATGGTTAGGTCCTCATGAAATAATCTTGGTAACACCATCTTCAGTAAAGACTAAGAACAAAGATTCCTGGTATCACTACACACACCTAAAGAAAGACCTCAGAGAAGCAAAGTCCTCATCAAGAAGTCAGTCTGAAATGCAAGAAACAGAATCTCAGCTAAATAAGCAGTCTCACTCACAAGATACAGAATCTGATATAGAAATAGAACCTCAAAGTTAAAGATCATATTTGAAAAAGCCTCAAACAAGAAAACATCAAGAAACACATCAAGCAAAGTCCTCATTCATGTACAAAGATCAAAAGTTAAATCTATTAGAAAGTAGTAATGCAAAAGGAGAAACAGAATATTAGGTTAAACATTGTATATTTACATCTAAGACAAATGCAAGCATAAAGTCTCATGAAGGAATCTTGTGGCAACACAAAATTCTAACATAACATCATACAGTCATGCATTGGTTCCTGATCCGGGGATTCTTCAATCAAGTCGACGACAGACAAGATGGGTTTCCAGCAAAGGAGAAGAGAGATGAAATCCCGAAGAGATCCAGAGTTCCAGAGACACCAGGACATCAGGACCAGCACAAGGACAAGAGGAGACATTGTACTGACAGACTGTACAAGGACCTGAACTGTGACAACACTGTGACTTGGACATCATCACCGAGACTCACAAGAAGAGAAGATTAGCGGATGAAGATTAGGTTTGAATAAGTGCAAGGTTTTCACACTCAGACACTAATCATAAGGGAATGCACATATAGAATGCATGCAACAGAACATAAGCTGATTGACAGAAGAATTCTGAAGAAAAAGGTGAGTATAAATCCAAACAGGATATGATAGGTCATGAGTTCAACACATAGTCACATTAGAGTCACTTCACATGTACATAATGTATATAGTTGAAGAAACTAAAATGACCCAAAAGAGCAAGAGAGTTAAGTTTCCTTGCAAATATTTCATGAGAACATCACATGGAAAACCTTGTACATATGTAATATTGTTACTAACATATATTGCATAAGTCTACTAACCTGTAGGGAAAGAGTAGAGTAGGGATGTTTAAAATTTTAGTTAGTATAGGGTCAGTGTAAAATAGTTATGAATGTCCAAATAGAATGGATAGAATGTTAAGTAGACAGTGTGTAGAGTAGGTTAGTTAGAAATGAATACTAATTGACTAACACATTAACTCTAGTATAAGAATTACTGACAGACTAATCTTTCTAACTATAGATTAGGGAATAGAAATGTTAGGGTTTAATATGAGTTAGGAATGTTATCTGAAGTTAGCATTAGTAATATAGACAGAGTTATTGAAAATTTTTCTTTGTCTAAGGTTAGGAAACAACATAGATGATTGTTTTAAATGTTATGATTATGTTCATATGTTATGTTGATGTTCAACTGATGTGTTCATGAAACTATTGTATTCAAATCCCACACTTTCCCACAGAGAAACCTATCCTAAACCCTTGTCATTAGCTTTAGGCTAGTTAGTTAGTTAAGGCATTAGATAAGGTAGGATTTGTTATTTTGGGAAGGGATAGTTAATGGGATAGGAACACATAGTTAAGATTAGAATAAGTGTAGACATCATCCATGAACAAGAACATCTGGAAATTTACAGGTTGAAATTTCCAAAAACAAAAAGGCATTCATGTTATATTGAACCTCTGGGAGATTGAAGATCACTTTTGATTGACAAATAAGTCAGTTGGATGGAATGTTCCCAGGGAGTCAGGCGAAAGGCAGGAGGAGGGGCAGTTGAGAATCCTGCAGAAGTTCTGGGTCTTGGACCTGTGCTGAGGCTGGAGATCAGTGGATCCTGGTCTTGGAGTGAGAGGTGCAAACATCTCTCTCTTAAAACTCTTCCTGTACTTGAGATACCGTGCCAACCTGTACCTGACCGCCACCTTGGTGTCTACTGCCCCTAGATATTAGGAATTACATCATCTAGATATCTAGGTTTCCCAGGGCCCGGGAGGGATCCGGGAAGTGGGCAGGAGAGGAAGAAGAGAGTGGAAAAGGGTGGAAATAACTCAACTGTAAGGCTGAAGATCTATTGAAGAAGTCAAATATCCCAGCAGTTTACCTACTCTGGTTTAGTCCTGGCCAGGCTGAACCAGAGGGAAGCTACATTGATTCTTCATCTGCCAGCAGTTGAGATTTCATTAGCAACCAGTAGAGTAGGGTCTCCTATACCACAGTCCTTTACCCTATCCTTCTTGTTAATATAAAGTACTTTCCTAAAGCAGTGTCAAACTTGTTTTGGGAAGGGAGAAATCACAGTCAGAATACAAGGCGTTATCCTAGCTAAAGAGCTCAGATGAATATATCAATTAACCCCAGGTGGGTCCTGAAGGGATATACATCTTAGACCTGAAAGGATCCTGCCTGGGCAACTGTTATAAGGGAGAAGGGTCATCTTATTCTCTCTGTACATCAAATTACAATCTCAAACATATCAAGAGACTCCCAATAATTATAACATCATCAGCTATAGCTGGATCTGATAGGATTTACAGATTAAAGTGTTTATTTCTGGCTCTCTACAAAGTGTCTCAGGCTGGTTGGGATCTCATGTCTATTTGTGTCCATGCCTGGCTCTAACCACTGGACCACCTACCTGCCTGGGTAGCTCTGCCCCTGCCCTGGAGGGCTTCATGCAAAAGGTCCAAGGATACTTGTTGAGTATTTGGAGTATCTTGGTCAGGTGTGAGTAAGACAAACTCACCTTTGTTGTGAGGAAGATTAGATGAGTTAGTAATTAAGAATTAAGGTATACATAGCAGGAAGGAGCTGGAGCTGGGAATTCCAGGATGGAATGAAAGAGCAGGAAGAAGTGACTTGTGCTCTGGGGAGGACTCCATTAGGAGTTAACACAAACTGTGGTTAGCCCTGGGAGAACTCAGAGTAAAAGAACATTTTGTATCCTGATTTTCCCCTGGGATCCTGTGTGTTGGTGGCATCTAGCAAAGAGACAAGATCAACAGTGCTGTACCAAGGGAAGAGGAGAAGTTTGAGATCAGGTGGACAGCATTTCAAGCAAACCCTCCCTACTTGGTACCTGAGACCACCTTGGCTCTTGGCATCCAGAGATCATCAGTGGATTGCAGTGAGAACCCTAAAGTCACATCAGGCCCTAGCTGTGCTGCTCAAGTGCTCAAGTCTGGCAGGTCCAGACTAAGGCAGTCACTCAGAGACTCCATTACAGCTCCTTGGGCCCTGTCAGTTTAGATCACTAAGTTAGTGTAGAAATAAGTCCTCCCCTTTCCCTGTGGGTTTTGTCATTAGATTTAAGGTTTTACAGTAGACATCCCTATCCCACCTTTTAGTTGTTCATAATTAAAACCAGTTATATCCTGTTACCTTGCCTGGTGGATTCAAAGCCTCTGGCCCAGGTTGATAGTTGATCAACTTTCCCTTTGTCAGTTAGGAGCAGCTTGGCTGTTCTGATCTTCATGTCCAGGTCTAGTGTCTCATAAACCCCAGTGTGTGTACCCACAATCACCTAGTTTTATTATAATATCCCTGGTGTCTCCATTACCCTTACTCATGTTTTCTACACCTTTGGGGTGACATCCAATTACTGAGCTGGTGTCACTCCATGATTGCTGGTGGGGAAGAGACCAAGCTCAGCCCCATCCCCATCCCACAGGGTCTCCTGTGAGACCCAGAAACCTCTCTCTGAGGCAGCCCAGATAAGCTGCTCCTGTCCCAGCTGTGGGGGAAGCAGAAACCCCTGGGACAGTGGGGGTTCCCTCAGCAGCTGTCTGGCCAGGTTTTTGTTCAGAGTTGAAGGACTGTGTGAGAGGCCAACTATGATCCTGCTGACAGTAATAGTGTGCGATGTCCTCGGGTTCCACACCACGGATGGTCAGAGAGAAATCTGTCCCAGAGCCACTGCCACTGAAGCGGGCAGGGACCCCAGGCTGCAGGTTAGAAGCCCAGTAAATGAGGGTCCTGGGAGTCTGGCCTGGGGGCTGTTAGTACCAGTGTAAGTTGTTACTAATGCCCTGACTGGCCCTGCAGGACAGGGTGACAGTCTCTCCTGGAGACACAGACAGGGAGTATGGAGACTGGGTCACCCCAATGACCCCTCTGGCATCTGCAAGCAGAAGGACAAAGAAAAAGTTATAAATATTCATGTCTCCAATGTACCAGGAAGAATCACTGATATAATGTGGGGAGGTAAAATCTCAGATGCCAGCCCAGACTTCCTCATGACCCATGAGGGGACAGATGGCCCCTCCATCCCTCACAATCACCCATAACCCAATTCTCCCAGGAGGGACAAGAGACAAAAGAGCCTCACAGGATTCCTATAACAATTTCTCAGGGCAGTCCCTGATCTTCCTCCCTCACCTGGGATCCAGAGGAGCCTGAGACCCCATCATGTCCCTGTGCCTGAGCTCTGGCTCCCCAAGCTCCCTCCCAGCTGCCCCTTTATAGCTGCCTCCTCAGCTGGCCTCATTTCCTCAGCAGGAGCCATGCAAAACAAGAGGGTGTAGAGGGGGGAGTTTGGGTCTGGGTGGCAGGAGTGGGAGGAGAGAGAGAAGATTTCCCTCAAAGTGGTGTTTCTAAACTCTTTGGAGATCAGATCTTTAGTCTGAGTTAGGGAAAGCAGCCTCCTTGGGGAATCTTGAGATGCAATATCCCAGGATTGCCAGAACCTTCCCTTTCTTTAGGAACCTGGCAACCCTCTACAATGGAACCTGTAAACCAAAAAGATATCAACTTGGCATTCAACCACCCTTTTGTCCAATGGCTTCTTTGGGCCCCTTCTGGAGAATTCATCCAGCATTTGCCGCTATACCACAGGCTTTTCTTTACCCTCCTTGCAGGATCACATAATCAGACTGTCTATTCCCTGGAGAGGGATGCAGAGTTATTAAATTCAGTGCAACAGAAAGGAAACTCTCAGAGGGAAGATAATTTATATCAAAGTTTTGTCTCTATTTCTCCATAGAAAGGAAATATAAGAAACTGGAATGTGTGTGCCATTTATGATTCTCCACTTACTTCTCTCAATCATGGGTAAAAGGGGTATTACTGATGCTCCAAATAGATCTTGAGACTATCAAGAAAATTTCTCATCAAGCTAGATAATTTATCTCTCCAAGTGATACAGGAACCCAGCATGTGAAGCTTCATTTCTGTGGGATAGTCAATCACAAGTTCCCCTTATAAGCATCTCAGCCTCCAAGACTCATCAGAGACAGAATCTGAGAAGTTACTGGAAATATATTTCACACCTCAGACTCTAGAGGGAACTGGTGGAGCAGGGGAAAGACTGCTGCATATGGAATCAAGAAGCCCTGTGTGACACTGAGCAAGTCACTTATCCCCTTCTTGTCTGTGTTTCATTAGGTGAAAAATGGGAAAATAAGTGCACTCTATCTCAATTGTTGTGAGAATCAAATGAGACAATATTTATTAAGAGCCTTTAGGTATATAGTAGACACTATGGCAATGCTTATTGCTTTCCTTTTATCCAATAGACAGGAAAATCACTCATCAAAAAGCATCTCTATATCCTCCTTCAACACCAGAAATGTACAATGTCAGAGATGTTGCCTTCTGATTTGCCAGGATCCAACATAAATATTAGACCTGGAGGCAGTGCCCTGCTCTGATGCTGCTTTATGGGGGTCAGTGGTGGATGATTCTAGCTCTTATCAGCAGTTGTCATCAATTACTGAACCCCATCCTGGGTCTCTGTACCTGCTTTCCCCAACCCCAGCAGCCACACAGATCTCCTCTGCTTCCAGCAAAGAAAGGTCATTTGTGTCTAAACACATTTTATCCACCTTCCCTGACCCTTGCCTTGCTGGAATCCTCTGGGTGTTCTCAGCCTCCAGCTGATGATGTCTTTCTCTTTTCCCACTTAGCCATATCTATTACCACTGACCCATCTGCGATGAAGGCATACCAACATCACCTCTCTTTTACTGGAGCAAAATAATGGAGTGTCTCCATTCCTATGAAACTTTCCAAAGATAAATAATGGAGAGGAGAATGCTGCCTCTGTCACTCATCACAATTCAGGAATCGTGAAAAGTGTTGGAATAAAGTGCATCATTAAAGAAGTGAACAACCAAAAATGTGACATAGTATATTCTGACCAGAGCAGAGAATAACTGTTAGGTGACCCCTGTTCCACTGTGTCCTTGTCCTGTGGAGACAAAGTAGGGAAGGGACCCCTTCCTTTTGGAATAACCATTGTGGGGAACTTAGAGAAAGACAGGACAAAGCAGGAATCAGAGGACGCAGGAGGCTGGCTGTTATCTCCTTTGTTGGAAGGAACAGATTTCATGGAGTGTCTGGCAGTGTGCATAACAGAGGCAATGCCTTTGTGGTGTTCTACCTCAGTGGCAGCATTCGTGGTGTCCTCAATGTTGGATACAGCAGGCTGGGACAGTATTTTTTATTCAAGGTGCTTCATGTTCAGCTGGACAAAGAGACTGATGTCCAGTTAGAGGGAAGAAGAATCCAGAACAGTGAAATGACTAAGAGGTCAAGATCTTTGATGAGTGATTCATGAAACCATGGATGCTCAGCAGAGAGAATGACCAACACCAGGAAACCCAAAAGGGCCCTTCAAACATTCAAAGGACCATCACAGGGAGGGAGAATTGGTCTTGCTTTGTATGTGCCCAGATGGTAGAAAGATAAGCAATGGATAGAAATCACAGAGTAAGACTCTGAAATTCAGGGGAGGACCAGCTCACTGAAAATGAGAATTCTTTAAAAGTTGAAATGGTTCCCTATGATTGGAGGTCGTTGCTTATACTGGAGGTCTTCAGATACACCCATCACTTGGTCTCTGTCTCAGTTTCCTCATCATTAAAATGGGGATAAGAATGCACATACCTCTCTGGTTATTGTAAGGATCAAATGAGACATTAGGTATAAAGGACTTGGGATAGTGCCTTGGACAAAATTCTAATCTTTAGGTTTGCTGTCATTCTTACTAAATTGTGAGATCACTTAGTGCCAACGTGATAGAGCGTATTTAGGGACAGCTATAGCTTAAGCCAGTTTGCTCCCTGTGGGGCTTCTTCATCCACTAGATGTTGTCATCGCCCCATTCTTGGGTGATGTAATCACATCAAAAGAGGAATCTTGTTGTTGCCCCACCATCTGTCTCAGACCTGCAAACTTCTTGAGGAAGCCAAGAGAAGCTGCCTCTGTCCCATCTGTGAGCGAAGGAGAACTAGATGAGATAATTATGGCTCCTGAAGCAGTTCCTGGGCAGGTTTTTGTTCAGAGCTGGGACACTGTGAGAGGCCACCTGTCCACCTGCAGGCAGTAATAGTGTGCCATGTCCTCGGGTTCCACACTGCTGATGGCAAGAGAGAAATCAGTCTCAGAGCCACTGCCAGGAACCAGGCAGGGACCCCAGAATGCAAGGTGGAAGCCCAGTGAAAGATGAGCCTAGGAGACTGGCTATGGGGGCTGTTGGAAAAATAATTTTTAAAAATAATTTAGAAAAAAACAAAAGCAAGTGTTAATAAAGAAGATTAAATTTCAAGTTGTGTCCTGCAATTCTTTTTTCCCCTCCTTTTTCTTTTTGAGCTCTGGGTTCAACATTTACCAACCCAAAATGGATTTAATTACTCATAAAGCCTCAAATCTCTCTTGTCTAGGGAAATGATGTTTTTTTAACTGCCTTATTTTATATGATATCTGATGCTAGATGAATGAACATTGATCTTTTTCTTTCTTTTTAAAAACTTTATTACTAGAGAGATATGGCTGACTTAAAGAGGTGGCAGGGATATATTAATAAGTAAATATAATTAAGATGGTCAAAATAAAATAATCAGAAATAAAATGAATAAAATATTGATTACATGTAGTTACTATTTTATGTACACTTATTCCTTTGGAAAGAACCACAATGGTAGTATTTAGATAGACTTTAAAGTTTGCAAAGTACTTTACAAATATCAACGCTTTTCACTCTCACAACTGTCAACATGACTGTCAGGTGTGTGTGGAGTAGAATTTTTTTGGGGGGAACTTGCACCCCCAGAAATCACTTTCAGGAACAGACAAGAGACTTAGATAGATGCTTGCAGAGAAGATGCGGCCTCTATTTAGGAAGGAGAGAGATGACGGGGATCCCTGCCTGAGTGGTCTACAGCATCCAGAGGTATAGGAATGAAATCAGAATTTGTAGGAAATGAATATAATGGTGCCTTGACTTACCACCACTTGTGTGTGACATAGTGTCTGAATATGTTCTATTCTTTTTATCTTGTCTTACCCTTCTAAAGTCTCCCAGTTTTCTCTGAATCATGGGAGGATTTCTCAAATTAGCACTCAGTTTTGGTCACAATTCAGGATCCTGCAAGATCAGAGCCACAATCTTTCTGGATAGGGGGCAGCTTCTCCTGGGACATTCTCATACTGTATCTCCTGGGCTCCAGGCCTCCTCCCTGGACTCTTTGTTCTGTATTTTCCAGGAGGCTTCCTTTTCTTAACCCTTGAAATGCAGATTGCAAGTCCATTGAGAATTAAGAATAAAGGAAAAGAAAGGTGTTTGTCCCAAGCAGTACTGAGGCACTAAGAAGGGGCTTGGATGGGGAAGAGTCTACTCCCTTCTGGGAGAGGAAGCCTCTCCTGTTTGTTATGCAGAGATGGGCTTCTTTTCTCTCTTCTCTGAAGGGTCTGCCTGAGCTGATCTAGGTGGGAGAGTTACAGAGTTAATTGATCTCAAATGATCACTCCTATTAATCTGAATGCTGGCCATGTTGTGAATAATGCACTACTAATGACTAATTTTTTACTCTCCGCAGGTGTACTTTTGTGCCCAATTTAGAGATGAGGAAGGGGAAGCAGACAGAGGGTAAGTGACTTGTCCAGGACTGTACAGCTAGGAAGTATCTGAGGCTGGATTTTCATTGGGGCCTTCCTGAGTCTAGGTTTGGGCTCTCTCTACATCAAGCCATTTCCTCTGTGGCTTCATCGATAAGGGAAGGTTTGAAAATAATAGAAACATTTTTGTCTGCTGGTACATTTTGAATCTGTAAGATGTTCTCTGTATTCTTCCCAGTGTGGCAGCTGGGTGAGAGATCTGATCCTGCAGCCAAAGAGAAAAATATGAACAGGAGGCTGAGGAGGACCGAACCATTGAAGCCAGAGGCCAGGGTTTGTCTGGGAAATAAGGACTCTCATTTGGTGGGCTCTGAGGACAGCTATTGGAGGTGGGCGAAGGGGGAGAGAGACAGGACAATTACTGAAGAGCTCCTAAGCACAGCCAGACGTGGCCCACTGGACCACGGAGGAGCACGAGAGAGGACTGAGAAAGAGAAGCTCTAACGGCCCAAGTGGAGCCATCGCATGGTCAGGACCCCAAACCTCTGAGCCTGTGGAGGGGCCTCTGCAGGGAGGGCTACTGACTGATGGGCAACACTATGGCCCAGGTGGGGAAATGTCTCTTTACCAAACATCACATTCTGGATTGTCACTCTTTTGACTCTAGATGTTGTAGAAAGGATTTTGTGGCTTCTGTCTTTGGATGGGATTTCATAGCATGATGTTTCCAAATGATCTGCATAGAATCAACCAAGAAGAAAAATCCATTTGAGAGCATAGAGGTCAACCCCAAATTTGGCTCCTTAAAGTTCCCCTTTGATGAGTAAATGAATATTAATTTTTTACACAGTCCTTATCTTTTATCTTAAAATGGATACCAGTTTAGATTCTGAGGCAAAAGAGTGGGAAGAGGCAGGCATTTGGGGTTAGGTGACTTGCCCAGGGACATACAGATAGTTTTTGAGGTTGGAATTGATTTCAGGTCTTCCCCTGACCCAACACTCTTTCTATGACCCCATCAGTTGCCTCCAGAGTCTGAGGTGTCAATTCTGCTTCCATTCATGTTACAGATGTTGACTCTTGGGAACCTGGATGTTTGTAAGGGAACTTGTGATTGGCTCTCACACAGAAAGTGGGTTTCATTCACTGGGTTTTTACAGACTAAATAATCTGGATCGATGAGAGTTTTTCCTGAGTGTGTCGGGGTCTCTTTGGAGAGTCAGAAATGCCCCTTTTACACAAGACTCAGAGGAATAAATGGAGTCACCAAAGACATTCAAAGCTCAGCTTCTTATACTTTCCTTTCAAAGGAGAAAGAGGAGAAACAGAGACAAAACTTAAATATTATCAAACATCTCCCCCTTGAGAATATTCTTTATGTTGCAATAGATTCAAAAACTCCACACTGTTCTTCAGTGACTAGATGAATACAGCTCTAAAAGACTTGGTGTGGAGGGGGAAGGGGAAGCATGGATGGATGCTGGGTTGCTATTACAGGGGGAAGTGCTGTTTGAACTCTCCAGAAGGGGACAAAGAAGCCATTGGATAAATGAGTGATTGAATGGAATGTTGATATCTTCTTGGTTCACAGGTTCTATTCTAGAGCCTTGCCAGGTCGATGAGGAAAAGGGAGGTTCTGACTATCCTGGGATATTCCATGTCAGGGTTCCACAAGGAGGCTGCAATCCCCAACTAAGACCAAAGATCTGATTTCCAAAGAGAGTAGGAACACCCCTTTGAGCAGAAACCTCTCTCTGCTCCCACTCCTGCCACCCAGCCCCAAACTCCCCCCTCC
>NW_025393170.1:0-9608 GCF_016433145.1 Gracilinanus agilis
AGTGCCTGGCACATGGTAGGTGCTATAAAGATTATTCCTATTCCTTCCCTAAAACCTCAGGCTGAAGGTATCTTTTCTGCTCCCACTATTATTCTAAAAATGATTACCTTCTCCCAGGCTCCAGAATGTACTGACAAGCAAATCTGCTGGGTCATGCAGAAGTTCTATTTCTACCTTGATTGATCAATTTCAGCTTTTTTTGAGAATCAGATAAGTTCCAGTTGAAGGATAAATCAGGAGCAAGCAACAATCATGTACTGAGGGCACTAGAGACCATGAGGTCCTGGCTTCCTTTGGAACATTTTGTCCCAATCTTATCTGGAAAGGGCAGTGTTTCCTAGGATATTCTAGGAGTTCAGAGAATCAGAGCAGCAACCTAGACTGTCAGCAATAATGACTGACAGAGCTCAAAAGCAACCTCTTTGGCGAGAAGATTTCAGGACTGATTCTTAGAGGAATTGTTATATAAAAACCATATTTCAAATACTAGTCTGGGGCAGGGGAGTTGGTTCTCTTTCCTTTTACTACTTCAGTAGGTCATCAGCCATTATCTTTCCTCTGGGGATCTTATTCTGCACTCAATAGTGCCAGTTGTACTTTGAGGAGAATTAGAAAGCTATTTCATTTTGTAATCTACATTTTCAACTATTTCATTCTGCAAGTGACATTTTAATGGCTAAACAATCACCGAACTGCAATAAAATCTGCAAGTATCAGGGTTGTGCTCCCTACAGCCTGGGTCATTATTGGAGCAATTGCTCATTGGGAAGCTCCATTATGGCTTGGGTGACATCTCTTGTTGCAATAATGACCCAGCTTTGTTCCCCAATCTTGTCCTATGTACCTTCTCTGGCTGGTCGTCACTCACACAAGAGCCCTTTGTTAGCAGAGCTAGCTATGACCTTTTCGAGTCCATGGAGGGATGCTGCTGGCGAGTTACCAATCCCCACCAAATGTGATGGGCCACTTTCAGTAGCTGTGGCTGAAGGCTGCTCTTTGATGATCTTCCCACTGTAGCAATTAAGGGAATGGGGTGGGGTGGAAAGAAAAGAGTCACTTGAGAAGTTGAACCCTGAGATAAGATGCTACTGAGATAGGCATGGTGAGACCAACTTCTGGTGGTCCAAGTGAGAATCTCCTGCCTCAATCAGGAAACTAAGTTGTAGGGCTATGGAAGCAGGAAGGCAGCAGCAGTTGCAAATTAACCTGATGAGGGCATCAAGCCTTTCTCCTGCTCCAAAGCTGCTTTTGGAAGGTCCCAGATTAAAACAAGCATGGACTGGCCATTGTAAGCTGGTCCTTACACCAGATGGTATTTCATAGAGTTAAGTGTGCTAACAGGACAAAATCAAAACCAAGGCTTCTTCATGGCAAATTAGGGCAGCTCTAGGGAGCTGGATGTCTGAATAGTCTTTCCTATGTGTGTCAGTATTTGTGATCCCTTGGTTGTGTCCTTAGGGAAAGTCTCTTGTAATTCTGCAGGCTGCTGGAAGCCTGAGGTAGAGAATATCATGGCAGATGCTATGGGCAATATTGCCTGCCACCAAGGGCAGCAAAGGGAGCATTCTAAACACTTTCTGAGCCGTTCTCTTATTTTGGGGGGCATACCTGCACCACAGGTCATGAGATCCTAGCATAGTCTCTCTGACCAGTGTAAGAAATTTTGAATCAGTATCAAAATGGTTCATCGCACTTCCCCAAAGATGTCCTGAAACTGAAAAGCAGCACCACTATTTTTAGTTATGAGGCTATTCACATGAGTAAATAGAGTCTCTAAAATATTTCATCCCAGTCTACATTGACATCATTCATCTAGACCAGTGGTTCCCAAACTTTTTTGGCCTACTGCGCCCTTTCCAGAAAAAATATTATTTAGTGCCCCCTGGAAATTATGAAACTATTTATTGAACTCAGAATAGAATGTAATACAAAAAAAGTGTGGCCATCACTGCTTCCCTGGATCACTGCAGCACCCACAAGGGGGCGGTAGTGCCCACTTTGGGAATCACTGATCTAGACCCCTTACAACTCTTATTGTCATTTTTTTGCCTCTAAACAAGAAACTTAACCAAGAAAACACAAAGTTCTCTACATGAGGTTTTACTATGATTTTTTTAAAGCCCTTACTTTCCATCTTAGAATCAACACTAAGTCTCAATTCCAAGCAGAAGAGTAGTAAGAGCTAGGCAATTAGGGTTAAGTGACTTATACAGGATCACACAGCTAAGAAGTGTCTGTGTATCATATTTGGACCCAGGTCCTCCTGACTCCAAGCCTGGCTCTCTATCCATTAAGCCGCCTAGCTGCCCTTCTTAATTGAATTCTGTTAAACAAAAATTTCTAATGCAAAGTTGTACTGGGTGTTCTCTACTATTAGTTTCCAGACAATTAGATGGGAATATACAAAGGAAGCACTTATAACATCACAACTGATCAGAGAAAAACATATAAGTTGCAGTTTTCAGAAACTTTCTTCCAAGTTCTCAAGTACTTCAAAGTCAAGTTAAATTTCTAAGGTTAAAAATTATCCCAGAATGATCACATCAATTGTAAGTACCCTTAACATTTCTGCTATATTCTCAGCACTTCTCTAAAGGGTTGTGGGACCCACAGAAGTATAAGACATGGTGCTGGCCTTTAAAATCCTACTAAAAGAGTCACGAAACCAATAAGCATGAAACAATTAAAGATTTTAAAATGCTAAACCCATGTGGATCAAACTAGAAACTTGGTAAAAGGAATTCAGAAAACAGCAATCGGTATTGGCCAGAGCAGTGGGAAAAGGCTCTGTGCAAGAGGTAAGACTTGAACTTGGTCTCAAAGGAGCTATCTGGGAAGAGAGAAAGATGGGGAAACCTCATGAACAAAGGCAGAGAGAGAGAGACAGAAAAGAGCCAGGCAGGAGAGGAGGCAGGAGTGTGGTCCGCGCCAGACCTATCAACAGTTCCAGGATTCATTCCACTGCCTTGGGCTCTAGCAGGATTGGAAAGGAACTCTTGGAAGAACAAGGGACGGTTATAATTACAGGATAGTCTTCCAGGTTAGGTTTTGTTAAGGCAAAATAAACAGCTGGAGTACAAATTGGATGACTTGGATGACTGATTTGGGGCTGTGGGCTCTCCTGGTAATTGCTGGCTGAGTGACCTGGAACAAGTCTCAAAACTGTTCCTTGTTGGTTTCCTCATCCTCTAATGGAGAGAGGATGCCTTAGAACAGTCTTCCTGAGCTCAGAGTGAAGGAGGCAGCTGTTATTGCATAGAGTGGCAAAGAAAAAAAAAGAGGGCAAAGCTTGCAAAACTACAAAAATAAACAGTAACAATAAACAGAAAATAGAACTGCCCCAAACCAGGGCATGGGGGATGATTGGCCAGCCCTGAGGCCAGGTAACCACACGGGTTAGAAGAGCAAACAAGCGTCACAGGGAGGCTAGTTCTGTGGTGATTGGAGTCTCAGTCTAAACCAGTGATTCCCAAAGTGGGGCTACCATCCCCTGGTGGGTGCTGCAGCTGTGGTGATGGCCACAGGTGCATTTATCTTTCCTTTTAATTGCTATTAAAATTTTAAAAAAATTAATTTCCAGGGGGCTAAGTAATATTTTTTTTCTGGAAAGGGGGTAGTAGGCCAAAAAAGTTTGGGAACCACTGGTCTAAACCAAGAGATCCAGCCAAACTTTATTGACACTCTGAGGTGAACAAGGGACCAGCCCAGAGGATCCAGTCTGCTTTCCATTGCCAATGATTAAAAGCACTTTCAGTGTTCAAGAACCGCATTCAATGTCCAATAAAGGAGTCTTTTTTCTTCTCCATGTGTAGGAGATAAGCACGTGTCACATATATCCCATGTGAATATCAGTTTTTTAAATTTTATTTGTTTGAAACATTAAAAATATTTAAATATTCCAGTAATTATTATCATAATAATTAACTTCCTTCCTCTCTCCCCTCACCCACTGGAGAAGGCATCATTTGACAAAAAGATATATGTATATATAAAACTATGTCTTGCTTATGTCTATTTATCAGTTCCTACCCTAGAGATGGACATATACAAGCCATTCTTCAAGCAATATTTGTGTTGCTATATATATGATGTTCTCTTGGTTCTTCTCATTTCACTCTTCATAATTTCTTGTAGATCTTTCCATGTTTTTCCAAAATTAGCCTGCCTGTCATTTCTTATAGCACAGTAATATTCCATCATGGAATGGTGCCACAACCTGAGTAACCATTTCCCCAACTGATGGCCATCCCTTTAGTTTCCACCACAAAGAGAGCTGCTACAAATATTTTATAGCAAGTAGGTTCTTTTCCTTTTTCCTTGATCATCATAGGAAACAAACCTAATGGTGGTATTACTGGGTCAAAGATACACACAGTATGTAACTCTTTGAGTGCAATTCTTAACTGCTCTCTAAAATGCTCTCCATCCATTTACCTCCTCAGACCATTTTGGAAAGGGAGGAAGGTTTTGACCAGGGAAATGTGGGGGATGATCATTCTACAGCTGCTTTTCTTGATAAGATCAGATTTGGGGGCAGCACCATCACTCTCCTTTCATGCAGAAATCTTCCAATTGGATTGGATTCTTCTGAAAGAAAAAAAAATTTAATATGAGGGAGTAACTGACCAATGGGGATAGGAGTGGGGCAGTCCTTGAAAATTTTGCATATACTTCCCCATCTGATTTCTGTCTGATGATGTAGTAACTTTGGGGAATTTGGTTAACCCATCTGGGCTCCATTTCCCTTGTTTGAGTGAATTATCTTTAAGGGCTCTTTAGCTCTAAATCTTAAATTTCATGCACTAAGTTTGGTACCACATTTGAGGGAAGAAGGGAAGGAAGGAAGGAAGGAAGGAAGGAAGGGAGAGAGATGGGGAACCAGTCTCTGGTCATGTGATTCAAGAGTTGGTATATGAGGATGCTGAATCTTCTAATTGGCTGCTAACCCAAAAGACCTGATGACTCGGGAATTGCTAAGCCAGAACTAAAAATACCACCTTCCCATCTCTCTATCTTTTTCCTTGATAGCTTCCAAGAACAGGACTATTTTGCGCTATTGGGAAGGGAGAAAGGCATCAGCCCTACCTCTCTCCTGTCTATGGTGGCTATGAGAACATGGTTGTCTTTGTGCCCCAGTGTTTATTCTTCCCTGCTATTAGGCAAACACAGTATTATTCTGTGGCAAATGGTTCAGACATGACAGTGCCCAGGTCTTGTGAGTTTATGAGACCCGAAGGTCCCAAAGACAATCTCCAAAGTCAGTCACTGACTGGATGTGTCCATCTCAGATGTGTAAATAAAAATTCTGTACCCCTGAACTACATTTCCCAGAATTCCTTTCCTCTCTCCACCACGTTGCATCGCCATGTTTTGTTTATAAGGTTGTGTGTAACTCAGCCTCACTCTCTCTTCTCTGGCACCTCTGCACTCTCTTTTCCCACATGCGGGGCTAGGGAAGCTGGCTTTACTCAGGCTTCTACTTTTGTCTTTTTATTCCTTTTACTACAAGTTATTTTTAATAAATATTATTAAATATAATACCTGGAGTTATTGTATATTAATTTTTAAGCTTACACAGAGTTGATCCCTGCTCCACAGCTGGATCCTGTGGCTACGGTTACCAGTTACAGTGATCTCTACTGCCAACTCCAACAGGACCTCTCGATCTCTCAGATCCCAAGGTCACTGCCTGGATGAGTCCATCTTAGAATACTTCTTAACCTAATATCAGAGAAGAACAAGCACAAAGAGATAGAGGCAGCCATGTACTCATAGCCACCACAGGCACCTAGAAAATAGATGCCCTTCTAAGTCTGTGAGGCCAATAGTGTAACTGCCCTTTTCGATGGAACTCGGGATTTTTCCAGATCCAATTAGACCACAGGTGACTCACAAGCAGAAATGCCAAGTTTTAAATTAGTCCTTCACAAATGGATTGACTTAGAGTACAGTCAAACCCTAATGATGGAATTCTGCCATCCTTCCATGGGTTTAAGGCAGTTCCAAATTCTTGTGTAACATTGCCTTTAGACTAATAGGTAAATCCTGACTGGGCCCACTTCCAGCTAAGGCACTCACACAATGGTTGACTAACAGTTGGCAGCAAACAAACAATATAGTCAAGCCCAGGGCCAATCCTAATGCCAAGTGAATTTGGTGCCAACCTTAGGGTCTACTCAAAGTCGAACCTTCTGAGCATGCATTTAGGGGCAAGGGTATTGGATGGGACTTGAGAGATCATTGGACCCAACCCTTCATTTTATACATGAGGAAATGGAGACCAATAGAGGTCATAGATCATAGATCATAGTTGGAAGGGATTTCAAAAGTCGAGTCTAATTCTCTCATTTTACAGTTGAGGAAACTGAAGCCCAAACCCTCCCCTCTTCCTTATCTTCACTATTTCTATCAAAGATATCATTATCCATCCAGATGTGTATGTTTCTAACCTTGAATGTTATCCTTCATTCTTCTCTCCTTTAAGAATTCCCTTTTACAATACACAATCAGATGCCAACTCTTCCAGTTCAGTTATTTTCAGAAATGCCTTCATGATCCCATTTGAGATTTTCTTGGTAAAGATACTAGAGTAGTTTGCTGCTCCCTTTTCCAGCTCATTTTATAAATCGGAAAACTGAGGCAAACAGGGTCAAGAGATTTGGCCAAGATCACACAGCTAGTCAGTGTCTTGAGGTCAGATTTGGACTCAGGAAGTTGTCCTCTTGACTCCAGGCTGGGCATTATATCCACAGTGCCACCTAGCTTCCCTTATACTAATAGTAGACATTATATTATGTTTTAAAGTACTACTAGACCCTTTTCTATCAGGTCTATGGCCAAATCACTTAGTTTCTTTAGGATTTAGTTAGCAAGCCTGATAGGTTCAGGTAGAAATATGCTCTGCAGCTCCCCAGTTCTGCTGATTGTTGTCAGTGACTGGAGTAAGTAACCCTTTTGGACCGGAGTTGAGCTTGGCATATTCTACTGGACCACCTCTGAAGCGACAGACAGATGGAGCCACAGAACCAGGGTTTCAGGAAGAGGCCAGCTTTATCTCAACACTCCACCCCCAAATCTTCCCTCCAGTTTTTTTTTTAAACCCTTGTACTTCGGTGTATTGTCTCATAGGTGGAAGATTGGTAAGGGTGGGCAATGGGGGTCAAGTGACTTGCCCAGGGTCACACAGCTGGGAAGTGGCTGAGGCCGGGTTTGAGCCTAGGACCTCCCGTCTCTAGGCCTGACTCTCACCCCACTGAGCTACCCAGCTGCCCTTCCCTCCAGTTTTATAGATTATCAAGAAGATGAGTTTAGCCAGGAAAACACAATTTGGCTCTCTGGTTGGGGAATAGATAGCATTGTCTTTCTTAGTGTAATTTCTCTTATTTATGCATAATGATTTTCATGTCATTTCTCCCCATTAAACTGTGAGCTTCTGAAAAGTGGGATTTTGCCTTTTTTGGTAGCCCTAGAACTTAATACTTTGTCTAACACATTTTTATCATTATCATTGTCAAGCCATTTTCAATCATATTTGTCTCTTCATAACCTCATTTGGGGTTTTCTTGGCAAAGATACTGGAGTAGTTGGCCATTTCCTTCTCCAGTTCATTTTTTACAGATGAGGAAACTAAGGGAAACAAGGTTAAGTGACTTGCTCAGGGTCACACAGTCAATAGGTGTCTGAGACCAGGTTTGAATTCAAGAAGATGAATTTTCCTGACTCTATCCACTGCACCAGCAAGCTGCCCCCATCTAATACATATTAGAAGCTTAATAAATGCAGACTGACTAACTAATTAATAAATATATTTCCTGTCCCAAAATTGGGGGCTTACTAGCTAAAGGTATTTCCTACCAGACCAATTACACTGTGAGCTTCCTGGTAAACAAGGAACATCTTATGCCTTTCTTTGTATTCCCCAATGCAGGACACATAGAAGGCACTTAACAAATGTTTATTGGCTTACTGGCCTGTTAATTCAAAAAGGGATATTTATCAGAGACCTCTAAGGATACTTAGAACACTTCTGTGTTTACATATAACATTCATTATAGCTAAATCCCCTAAACTAGCAAGAGGTACTGACCGGCCACTCAATTTATTCAAGGTAGATTATATGTATGTATGGTTCTGGTCTGCCTGAAGAAATTGCTGACCCTCTTTTTCTTCTCTCCAAATACTAAATACTTTTCTCCTTTTTTTTAAACCCTTACTTTCTGTCTTGGAGTTGATATTAAGTATTGGCTCCATGGCAGAAAATCCATAATGGCTAGGTAATTTGAGTTAAGTGATTTGCCCAAGGTTACACAGCTAGGTAGAGTCTGATGTCAAATTTGAACCCAGGACCTCTTGTCTCTAGCCTAGTTCTCTATCTATTGAGTCACTTAGTTGTTCCACCACTAAATTTTTTTCCAGAAACTTCCTTCCAAAATTCTCCACTCTCCCCTGACATTGCAGAGGTTTGAAGAACTGTTTATTTTGCTGTTATCAATAAGAAAGGAATGCCTTCAAACGATGTTAACTGGAGGCTCCAGAATTCTTAGCTATCACCTGACCAAAGCAGAAACTAAATTCAGTGAATCCCGCCTAATGAGATCAGAGCTGCAGTCTCTTTGACCTGGGTCTTCAGATAGATGCTCCCAATCTGTGTTGGCAAACCTGTGGCACATGTGCCAGAGAGGGTGTTCCCTTCCCCACTCCATGGCACCTGAGGACATTTCTCCCATCACCTACCCCTCTGCCCAGCAACCCAATGGGAGCATTTCCTCCCTCCCCTGTCTGGGGTAAGAGAAAAGGGGGCTTACATATGGTATGAGGGTTGCAACTTGGGTACTCAGTCTCTAAAAGGTTCGCCATCACTGCTCCCATTTAGTGTCTAAAATCAGTACTAAGAAAATTCGCCTTTTACTCAGAATTCAGCAAATACAGGGAATCAGATTCAAAAAGACCTATAATGAATGCAACAACTTGATTCCTGGGCAAAGGAGCCCTGTAGCTGAAAAAGAGTTGGAGTAAGGTGCAAAGCCCTTATCTTTTTTGTCTCTTTTCTCTCTTCTACATTTTCCACATCTGTCTCCTCCCCACCTCCTGCAATTACCCTCACGTCTCAGCTGGACTCCTAACAGGTCTTCTCAACCTCTATTTTATACCTTCTCTAACCCATCCTCTACCTCAATGACACCAAATTAAAATAGAAAGAGATTCCTATAGCCACCTGAGAGTAGATTCTGGGTCCTTTATATGCCCAGCACCTGGCACAGGATCTTGCACATTGTTGTTGGTATTCATTTATGTCTGATTATTCATGACCCCATTTGGAATTTTTTGGCTAAGACACCGGAGTGGTTTGCCATTTCCTTCTCCAGCTCATTTTACAGATGAAGAAACTAAAGCAAACAGGGTTAAGTGACTTGCCTAGGGTCACACAACTAGTACATGTCTGAGGCCAGATTTGAACTCAGGAACCTGAGACTTTCTAACTACAAGCCAGGCACTCTATCCATTGCACCACCTAGCTGTCCACCTTTCACATTCTCTCTCTCTCTCTCTCTCTCTCTCTCTCTCTCTCTCTCTCTCTCTCTCTCTCTCTCTCTCTCTCTCTCTCTCTC
>NW_025393170.1:9619-12358 GCF_016433145.1 Gracilinanus agilis
CTCTCTCTCTCTCTCTCTCTCTCTCTCTCTCTCTCTCTCTCTCTCTCTCACACACACACACACACACACACACACACACACACACACACACACGTCAGGGCTTTATTATTAACTAGACTAGGAAAATAGATGCTGTCCTTTCTCCCACTGAAGACAGATCCTATGTTCTCTTCTTAATGAGCTGGTCCTCTTTGCTCTGTTCCATATAACTATAAAAGGAACCTTCCCTGACCTGACACAGACACATCTTGAAGACAAAGTCTTCTATTAAATGTCTACTGAATGAAGTCTCTTGAGTAGAACCTACTAGATCTGTCAAATCCCTACTTCTGCAAAAGGCTTTTCCCAGTTCCTCCAGCCCAACCGTTAGTGCTTCCTCTAGGAGAATAGCTTCCAACCTGCAAAGCATTATTTTGTACATATATCTCCAGCTCTTAGCCCAGTGTATAGTGTCTATGGTAGGGGCTTAATAAATGATTAATGACCAATCAACTGACTATATAGTTTCATGCATGTTGTATCCTTCATTAAAATGTGAACCCTTTGAGGGAAAGGATGACTATACATCCCTAGTTTAGCACAGTGAGTGGTACAAGCTTCATGTCAGTGTATAAAAAGTCCTTTTATTTCATCCTCAGAAAAATGGGCATGCATGAGCTATCATTACAAGTGTTAGAACCAGCAAGCAAGTACAAAGTATGAGAGCAAATAACCTCCTATTATCCTAGTCCCTGACACAAAGATGGTCCCTCCCTCATTTACCATTGGCTGGTCACTTGAGAGTTACAATCTTATCTGGAAAACTAGCTAATCAGAACACATAATTTACAAAATCAATTATTCTAACTCTTCGAGCGGGTTTTAACCAATCAACACAAAGACTTTTTCAGTTCTATCTATCTGCATATCTTATAGCCTTCTAACCAATCAACACAAGGACCATTTCAATCCTTTCTATCTGAAACAGAGCTTAGGTTGGGGACAGGAAACTTAACTCATTTTTTTTTAATTCCATTATTTGGGTTTATGAGAAGGCTCCACCATCTTGTCAGGACCTGTTCCTCACAACAGTGTCTGACAAATAGTAGACTCATAATAAATGCTTGTTGAATGGAGAGAAGACTGCAGAAAGAGACTTCTGGGAAGCAAGCATGGGGTTGGTTGGCTTTAGCTAGAGTTATCAGCTTCCAAGCAGGGACAGTCACCAAATAGTCCAATTCCTGTATATAGAACCAGAATCTGAATTTTGGCAAATGCAAAGATTACGAAGTCTGGCCAGAGCTATGAAGACAAAGAGACTGGAATGATCAAAAGGAAGCTACTCAGAGTTTACATCATTTAGAACTGTATTTCCTTTCATTAGTTCAGCTCCCAGGAGGTTGTTGGGCTCATTACTGTACATTAAGGAAATAGACCCCTTTACCTTTGTTAATCCTAAACTAAGCAGTTCGAAGAAGAGCCTAGGGCTGCCCTTCTAAGGCTTCTAGCACCAAAACAGAGAAAACAGCTCCTCAGCCTAAGGCAATTCCACACACAAAGGAAAATGCTGCTGAGGGAAAAGGGGTGGGGAAGAAGGAAGATCAATGCCTAGTCACAAGACTGTAAAAAAAAAAAGATAGCAGCAGTTGTAAATATGTATGTGTGTATATCCTTATATATACACACATGTGTGTATATATACACACACATACACAGACCCAAGAGCCATCACTAAAGCTACTTTGTGCCAAATCACTGAGATGTCATTTATGACAAGAAAAAATTTAACAAAATGTACCCACATGGCATGAAGGAATTAACACAGTCTATGTGGAAAGCAAAAGGAGTTTATGTTCTAAGAAAAAATCATTCCATGAGTTTGATTTACTCTACCAAACATAATCTCAGGATCAGGAGTTGGAAAGAATTGTTGAAATCATTTAGCCCAACTTCCTCATGTTAGAGATGTGAAAAAAACCCAGTGAAGTTGTGATATGCTCCCAAGAACACACACACACACACACACACACACACACACACACACACACACACACACACACACACCCCAGGGCTTTATCATTAACTAGATCAAGAAAATAGTCTGCCAATGGAGACAGATAATGTGTCCTCTCCTCCTGGATGAGCTGGTCAGATTTGTCCTGTTCCAGGAAACTCCCCTGACCTGACATTGACACATCTTGAAGACAAAGTACAGATGTCCAGCTTTATCTATGATTTTGTTACTTAGAGAGGGATACATGCTTGAGGCCAGCTAGTAGGAAGAACACACCAGCATGGGCATTTTTCCCCTACCCCATGACTTATCTCTGCCCCCTCTCAAACCCAGGATCTGGAAAACAGGGGTAAGAATTTAAAATTTAGGTTTTATGCTAAATATGAAAGTTATAAAGTAATATTGTAGTCGCCAATTTAAAAAATTAACTCTTAAGTCACTAGACTGTTAGCCACTCTTAACAATTTAGTTTAATAGAGATTAGTAAAAGAGAGAAATATAGGAAGGAAATAGAAAGTATTTCCTAGCTAGATACCCTATAATTTCGGTCCAGCTCACTACCTGGCAAGGGCTCTCAAGTCCCAATCTCCTCATGGAGTCATGGTAGTGTCTTAAATCAGGAGTCTCAGTGGTGTCTTCAGCAAGGGTTCCACCAACACAGCCTCCTCCAAGAAAGGAAGGCCTCTCCAGAACCAATCTCTCCAGAAGCCAGGAAAGGAAAGCCAGCTACTCACCCAGCAAGCCAA
>NW_025393171.1:0-1888 GCF_016433145.1 Gracilinanus agilis
TGGTTCCTGAGCCTTGAACAGAGCAGAAGGATCAACCAGAGCTCTGCCTTTGGCTTTAGGTTTTGCTTTGGTCTGTGCCTTGTCTCTGGACAATTTGAACCCAGCTAATTTCTCTGGACCTCTCCCTGACCTCCATATTATTTCCCTGTTTCCTTTCCTGTTTTCCCAGGGCTCTGGGAGGCAGAGTAGCTTTTGGGTTTTTAGTGAAAAGACTTTGTGGGTTTAGTTTTCCCCAATAGGCAAGTAGGACATTCTTGAATTCAAACTATCTCTTTAGTATACCCTCTACCTTAAAAGCAGCCAAATCTTCCCTGGCTGAGAGAGCAGGTTCTCTCTCAGTCTAACCCATTCCTGAGACCCTCCCCCATCTTGAGTTTCTCCCTAGTGGATGTCAGAAATCCCAAACCTCTCTCTCCTTCTAGACAAATCCTGGAACATTAATAAAACTCTTTGTTAACTAATCAAACCCTCTGGAGAATCTTTGTTGAAGAAATTAGGCAAGGATGAAGGGGAAGGAATAATTATCTTTTACTTTCTAAGGGAAACTGGAGGTATCCATCCTGGGAGGAAGTAGTTACCAGTGTAAGAGGGAGAATTTAGGTATTTTATAGATATATATTTAAAGTGTAGCTGACAGGAATCAACAATTGAGATTGATTCCATAATTAAAATAGACCCATATCAGAATCGGGTTTAAGGTAGTTTATTTACAATTAGGAAGGTAAAAGGTAGGGAAATAGAGAGAGGGAAAGGCTACTCCAGGCCTGCAGAGTCCTGGACAAAGAGAGAAGTTTAAAAGGCTAAATAAATTAAATTATAGACCTTAGCAATCAGAAAGGCTATAAGCCTACTTAAGGCAGAGTCTGGAAAAGCCAAGGTAGGCCAAAGAAGTCAGCCTAATTTACCCACGTGACCATTCAGAGTAGAAGTGGCCTGTGGTCTCACTGGAGATCTTTCAGCACCAAGTTCAAAGAGGAAGTAACTTGAAGAGACAGTGTCTCTCCTCACTTCCTGTGGGTCCAACTCTAATTCAAGTGGACCAATGGCAGCTTCTACACTGATTTGGACTGCCCAAAGGGCAGTCCTTTGTTCTTGATTTGTTACTTATTGTCACCTGGGGGTAACTCATCTCCCCTCCCCACTAAGGGAGGTGGGGATGATATCTTTTTGCCTAGGGTTCCTAGATTTTTGACTATGAATGGGCTAGAGCTATTTCTATTTACACACTGAACACTTCCTCCTGAATCCCTTCATTGACAGGGAGGAGCCTTATGGTTCCTCCTTTGAGGACTAGAGAAACTGACAAGAAAGCCCTCAAGTCAGAGTCAAACCACTTCTGACTGGCCCTATTCCTTGTGTCTGTAAAAGTACCTTTCCTGCCTGGAAGGGTTCAGCCTATTACCCCAACATCCTCTGTCTCTAGCCTGGGTGTCTACTCTGTGTCAGCTGCCTCTCCTGAATACATCACTTGTACCCTTATACCAAATACCACCTTGTCCATTCCTCCCTAAACCCAGCCATCCCTTTCATTCCTCTCCTATTACCTCAAACACCTTTTACCCCTCCATCACTCAGAAAGGGAAGATCACCCCCCCCACCCGGCCAACTTTAGTGTCCCTTTTTATCCATTACAGAATACAATGAGTAGGATACAATACAATGAAACTTCTAAAGAGTTGCTTTAGAAACAGACTGACAGATGAGCATTTCCTTTCCTTTGGCCCCCTCTTTAAAGTTTGCCCATCACTGATCTAGACACTTAAACTGGTGCCAGGATACATTAGCATCTTAAGTCATGAGGAATTTGAGATAGCAGCTTCAAAATCGGGAATTTTTTCTTTAACTCATGAGTGGATATTTGAATCACAAGCTTCCTCTGTTGGGAGAA
>NW_025393172.1:0-4575 GCF_016433145.1 Gracilinanus agilis
TGCATGTAAATACAGGCTTTCCATGGGAAAATGAAGTCGAATTGCATTCCTTGGTCCCATTATTTACCTTATTTGTCAAATGAGAGTAGACATAAGGGAGCTAGCTAAAGCCCTAACTGGAGAACTAGAAGGAATGGCATTCTTTAAAAGCTTATGAGCCAACCAAGAAGATTGAATGCCTGATTCCAAACAGTGCTAAAGTCTCCCCTTACATATCTCCCCCTCAGAGTTTCCCCATCTGTCAAGTGCAGATAATACCTGTCCTGCCCAGCTCACAAGATCATTGTGAAGATAAAATGAGATAAAATGCAGGAAGCCATTAAGTAGGTGTGAGTGGGGCATTATTTCTCCACACCTGTGACTACCATCTGTTTTAGGCTATCTTTGGAACTGAGCTACTGTGTGGATAAATGGTAGCACTGTCTTCTGGTCTTGGGACTCTTTGCACCCCATCCTCCTCCCATTCACACATACTTTCCAAATGTCAACAGAGTGAAATCAGGAAATCAGAGAGGCATAAGGAAAAGCTCTATGTAATAGGTGGGATTTTAGATGGGATGTGAAGAATGCCAGGGAAAGCAGGAGGTGGAGATGAGAAGAGAAAGAGTTCAAGGCATGAGGGGCAGCCAGAGAAAATGCAAAATCAAGAGATGGCCACATTGTTGTGATGTGTACCATATACAGCAAGGAGACCAGGGTCAGTTGATTATACAGAATAAGGAGGGGAATAAAATGTAAGAAGACTGGAGGCGGTCAGGTTATAAATGAATTCAAAGGTCGAACAAAGGATTTTAGGTTTGATTCTGGATGTAATAGGGAGCTACTGAAGTTTAATGACCTTAGTTTTAAATAGGGAATATATCTCAGGCTAGTTGATTGATTAGAATTTTGGTTCTGGAGGCTAGTACTCATTGCTGAAATCCAGGTGCAAGACAGCAGCCAGACTTTCAGACAGCAAACCAAACATCCTTGAAAGATAGGTTAGCAGAATAAAGATATAAAGAAATTCCCTTTCTTTTTCACACAGTCCCCAAGGTTAGCAAAATTCCTCAAAGCAAGAAGAGATCAGTCATTACTGAATTTTCAACTTAGCCCCTTACAGACCAGCTAAATCCTGAACTAAGTTCAGAGACAAAGAATCATGACTTAAGCAGTTACAGGACAAAAACAGTTACTGAACAAAATCACTTACTTGTAAAGAAAGTAATAAATAAATGACAGAGGATCCATCTATTAATCTTCTTATTATAGTTAAGCATTTATAACTCCCATTCAGCACACCTTTATTTATAGACAGGGAAACATAAATGACATAGCAAAGGTTTGGATTATGCTAAAATGGAAACTAAATAATAAGGAAAATCATTCTCATACAGAAAATTATACAGCATCCCTCAGGTTCACAAAGCACTGATGGCAGACTGAACATTTTCAGGACATGCTCCTATGGTTGCATCTTAGCTAGAACACCTCATATACCTGCCTCCCAGAAACCACTTGCAACTCACAGCTGATCTACTTTCCTTTTTCACACCTTATACTTAAGTTGTGCTTCCTACAGAGCTTTTGTTATTGTAATTATTGGTTTGTGTCTCTGTTAAAATGTTGCCATGATTACCTGTTGTAATATTTCTCCTCTGCTGTGGCTTCAATCTGTTTTAGGATATCTTTGATACTGAGCTACTGTGTGGATAAATGGTAGCACTGTCTTCTGGTCTTGGGGCTCTCTGCCCTCCTCTCCCCCATTCTCCTCCCATTCTCACACATTTTCCGTAGGAAGTACTACTACTCATTTCTGAGGTCTCATTTGATTCTTTTAACAACTCTGGGGAATCAGCGCTATTAGTATCCCTACTAATTATTTTTTTCTTGAGAAAGAACTAAGGCTATCCAGCAAAAGACTAAAATACTGCTTTTCCTCGAACTGAAAATTCTAATTTCCCATGTGTCCCAAACCAATATGAAATACCACATCTGCCCAACATTGATCGAATTATAGATACTTATCAGTCCTAAGATCAGTGTGTTGAAATTTGCATGAGGAATTCTGAACTATTAGTGTTCTCTACCGGGCCAATTACCAATGACAGGAAGAACATACCTGATGCAGAGCAGTAA
Organism: Gracilinanus agilis; assembly: GCF_016433145.1. Lineage (NCBI taxonomy): Eukaryota > Metazoa > Chordata > Mammalia > Didelphimorphia > Didelphidae > Gracilinanus > Gracilinanus agilis. Next base: position 2,119 of record NW_025393172.1, read on the forward strand.
TAGCGATTAATGTGGTACTGACCAGCCACTATCTATTTCCAATGAGTTTTGCCAAAGGCCCATGTGTATAATGCAAGCAATGCAGTCAGTCAATCCCAGGATCAGAGATGTAAAACTGGATAGATTATATTAGGGAACACAAAATGCACAAAAATACATGGAATTAGGGAAACACTACCAGCTGGGGAGATGAGCAACTATCTCATGTCAAAGGTAGAAAGTCTATAAGGTTCTATCTTTGTCTATGCACATGGGAAGGCAATGGAAAGAGTTCTAAATAAATATCAGAAGACCTAGGATGAAATCACACTTTCTAGCTAGGACCCTCAAATAAATCACTATATCCTCACTGACCCTCAACTTCCCAATCTGCAACATGGGGAATATACCTCATAGGGTTGTTGTGGGTATCAATATGATAATGGATGCAGAAAACATATGTGCCTCAAAACTGTGATATAATTTCACTTCCCATCATGGGGCCTCAGTTTCCTCATCTATAAAATGAGAGTCGTCTTAGACAAGATGAACATCAGATTCCAAAATCCTGCAATTCTAGAATTCTTAAAAAATGTTTATCTTTATTTTATTCAAATAACAAATTTACACATTTTCCAAGGTTACATGATTCACGTTGTCTTCCTCCCAAGATGGCATGCAATTCCACTGGGATATACATGTATTATCACTCAAAACGTATTTCCATATTATTCATTTTTGTAAGAGAATGATCTTATAAAACCATCACCATCATATACTACCATTTGTTCAGCCATTCCCCAATTGAGAAACATTCCTTTAGTTTCCAGTTCTTTACCACCACAAGAAATTCAGCTATAAATATTTTTCTACAAAGAGGTCCTTTCCCATTTCTTTTTATCCCTTTGGAGTACAAACCTAGTAGTGATACTGCTGGATAAAAGGGCATACATTCTTTTAAAGCCCTTTGGGCATAGTTCCAAATTGCCTTCCAGAATGGTTGGGTCAATTTACAACTCGACCAGCAATGCACTAGTGTCCCAATTTTGCCAAATCCCCTCCAGTGTTTATTATTTTCCTTTGCTGTCATATTAGCCACTCTGCTAGGTGTAAGGGGGTATGCAATTCTAGAATTCTAATAATACTTTCTCTTCTCCCCATAGGTGACAAAGTCATTCCACTCTTTACTCCACAGTGCGGGCAATGCATAGTTTGTAAGCATCCGGTTGGCNGCTAGAAATGACATATTTTCTTAGAGGCCGGCAAGGTAGGCTAGTGAAAGAGCCTTGGATTTTGCAACTGACACCATCTATTTGAATCCTGGTTCTGACACTTAAATTATGTAAGCCCTCAGATAAGTCAAAGTGATGTCCACATCTGTCTTGGTTGTCCTGATTCTCTTTTATTTCATCTGGGGGTCTGGATGGCCATATGTAAAGAGCAAAGATATCTAGGATGTTTCTTTTTCCTCTATCTGGAATAAGAGTGAGGATGCTAGGATTGGGGGTTAGGGATTTTTGTCTAGCAAAGGACAGTAAGCTAGGTCCCCATCTTTATTCTCTTCTTCTTTGAGATATTTGAAATCTCATCTAAAAACAATTTACCTCTCTTACCCTGAGCCCTCATTCTGATTTTCTAGTATAAACTACTTTTCCTGACTAATCAGCTGGATCACCTTCTTGAGGGTCTTCCTATATTGATACTACCTTGAAGGTCCCCATACATCTCTATATTTCTACCACAGGGAGGTAATAAGGGTGCCGTGTATTTCCCTATCCTGTTTTTAATAACAGCAACCACTACCACATGACCTTTCTGGAAGGATCTTTCTCCAATACCTGTATTTTTTCTGATTTCTTATTAATAGAGTTATCTTTCAAAGGAGACCCGCTCTTAACTCCATCTATGTCTTATCTGATCTCTTGTCTATTAAAAAAATATTGCTCTTCTCTCCCTTTCCTTTGCTCCCTAGGCTAATGATTCCTTACTACTGGAATGATTCCTGGATATAAAAGGAATATAAGGGAAATTACCCATTTAGGTGATTCTGTCAGTATTAATGTACCAGCTGCATACCAAGTTATAATCAAACTATATATAATTAAATTATATATGCTTTGGGAGAAGCATAACCATTTGGGTAATCATAAAGCTATGGACTGACTACCTCCTGTCTCAGGTTAGCAACTAAGTCTAAGTTCCTGGAGCGATTGGGAAATATCACCCCATCTTCAACTCCATGTGTTTGTTTGATGGTAGCTAAAGTAATTCTAATAGGGCAATTTGTTACTCCTGTGCTACTATCTGATTACTCATTATATGGATCAGGAAAGGGTTTTAACAGATAAATTTTTTTCCCCTATGGCTATCCTTTCATCTTCCACAATGGGGATAGTTCTGGCACCTCTCTCTATAATCAAACTACTTAATATTCTAAGGATTCTTCAGGATTCTGCTGGTATCTCTCTCAAATGCTAG
>NW_025393173.1:0-5252 GCF_016433145.1 Gracilinanus agilis
CTTCCACCTAGGAGACAATACACAGAAGTTAAGGGATTAAAAAAATCAGTTGCTTTCTCATCTCTGGAGTGTTACAAAGATAGAACAAGTCACAATTGATCAGTCTAGAAAATGTGGGCTCCAGGGAAACAAGGGAGCCCTGTGTCTCAGGATAGAAGTCAATGTGTTCACTGACACTGACAGCCTAATGATCCCTGGTAGGTACCATGCCCCAGGGACTTTTTCTGACCATGGCCTGAAGTCAGATCTCCACCACAGACACAGCCCATGACCCCAAAAGAACATTTCCGCATACACAAAAAGATGATTTTTTTATGAAACCATGAGTCTTTGTTTCCTACACTTTGCCTTTTTAAAGTACATAATAAAATATGCCCCTGTCTTTCAAAATTCTCCAGCATGGGTGATGTTTCCTTCTGTACTTCCTTTTGTTTGGTGCATTTCTTAAAGCGTAAATGACTTTCTTTTTTTCACAACAATATTGCTGAACCCTCATTGCATTACAAAGGAAAAAAACCCTTCTAAAAGATTAAATATGTTTAAGCCATAGTGATCATATACAAAAATGTATGCCCCTTTCTACACCCTGGGTCCCACACCTCTTTTTTAGAAAGAGGTCTAGAAGTCTTAGAGGTCTTAGAAAGAGGTCTAGAGGTCTTAGAAAGCTGGACATCACACTGATCAGAGGTCTTTATAACTTTCTTCCTTTCTTTTCAAAAATATCATACTTTCCATTTTAGAATCAATACTAAGTATCAGGCCAAGACAGAAAAATGGGAAGGTCTAGGAAACTGGGTTTAAGTGACTTGCCCAGGGTCACACAGCTAGCAAGTACGGAAGGCCAAATTTGAACATAGGACTTCCTGTGTGTAGACCTGGCTCTCTATCCACTGAACCACCTACCTGCCCCATCTTACCTCTTACAAAGTTATCTTTTGAAAAAAGAAATCCTTACCATCCATCTTAGAATCAATATTGCATACTGGTTCCAAGGTAGAAGACTGGAAAGGGCTAGGCAATGGGGTCCAGGCAATGGGGAACTCACCCAGGGACACACAGTTAGGAAGTATCTGAGGTCAGTTAGGAAGTATCTGGGATCAGATTGGAACCTAGGACCACCATCTCTAGGCCTGGCTCTCAATCCCCTGAGCCATCCAGTTGCCTCCATAGAACAGAGTTGTCTTTCTTTACTAGGTTCTGTTGTCCTGATTTTGCTCACTTCACTCTGCATCCGTTCCCGCTACCCAGGATTCTTTGAAATCATCTCATTTCATTATTTTCTTACTACACAATTATAAACCATAAGAGTCATTCATATGTAAGTCTGTTCAGTTATTTCCCAGCTCTCTAGAGGCTATCTAAAATGTCCCCAATTAGAGTCTTGTTTTTTTTTCTTTTTTTCTCCTTTTAATCACCCCCTTCAAGATCAGAATATCACCTTCCCTCTTAACTATTCCTCCCACTCCCATCCCCAATTGTTTCCCTGTTGAATTCAAGGGACAGCTTGTCCCAAAAGTCCTACTTCCATTTTAAGAGTGCATGTGTTTTCAACTCTCTTTTGTATGTTTCAGGTAAAAGTACTACTGCCCACTGCCCTTCCACCTTCCACCATGTTTTTTTCTCCCCTTCCTCTTCTTTTCCACGTTGATGTATTCCTTTTACCCTCCCTTTTGTTTTCCCTCATCAAATGCTCACAAAAGAATCATTTTATCCCTAATCTACCCTCCTTTGAAAGCTTCTGAAGGGACACTTGTTTCTTTCCCCCCATAGAGTGCCAACTCTACCCAACTGCTCAAATAGCTCTGGTCTTTTCAGTAGGAAAAAGTGCTTGAAAGTCCACTATTTTACTAAAGTTTCATTTTCCCCATAGGATAATATTCAGTCTTACAGCTAAAGTATAGATTCTTTGGACTTTTGAAATACTGTATTACGAATTATAAAAGCTAGCCTTTCAATGCTAAGCACTTAACAAGTATTATCTCATTTGATCCTCACAACAACCCTGTGAGGCAAATGTTATTACTATCCTCATTTTACAGTTGAGGAAACTCAGAGTGCATGAGGCTACATTTGAACTCAAGTCTTCCAGACTGCTGGTGGTGATCTGCCTTGGCAAAGAGAGCACCCTCTCACCAGGGAAATCACAGCTTGATTTTTTAAAATTACTTCTTATTGAAATAAACTAAACTGAGATGGGGGATGGAGAGAACACACAGGGAAGTTGTAGCCCTCTAAAATGGAAGATAGAAAAGAGTTTCCTCAGAAGTTAGGACTCAACTTCAAGTCCTGCCTCACTAGCTCCATGATCTTAGAGAAGTCATAAATGATCCTACGATCCGTTGTCTATTCCTTTATGGTTCTGTGCCTCAGTTTCCCCCATGTATAACGGGGAGGGGTGTGAATTAGATGGTCTCCAAGGTCTCTTAAGAGTTCTAGATCTCCTCCTCCCTTCCCTCTGTCATATTTTACCCTTCTCAGAATAGCCTACAAGTCAGTGACACCAGCCTTTTTTGCTGTTTCTCCCATGAGACAGAATTTTAACTCAGTTCTTCCTGACTCCAGGTCCAGCATTCTATTTACTATATGGTGCCACCTCGTTTTTTGAAACCTTTACCTTCTATCTTAGAATTGATACTAAGGGGGGATGGCTAGCTGCTTCAGTGGTTTGAGAGCCAGGCCTACAGTTGGGAGGTCCTGGGATCATATCTGGCCTCAAGCCACTTCCTATTACATTGATTAACCTTCATTGCTCTTCTTGAAACTGACACTTAATATCAATTCTAAAACACAAGGTAAGGGTTGTTAATTGAAGCAGGGAAGTCTAAGAGGCTTCTTTCTATTTAAAACAATGGCCAAATATGATAATACTAAGGCTGAAAGCTCAGGTCTCATACCCACATGGCCCAGTCACCACTGTTTTAGGTCAGAGCCACAGATTTAACCCGATGGTTCCTGACCCCAGCCAGTCACCTTATAAATGTGTGCTCTTAGTCACACGCTCAACTAACTGTGTACAGCTATATTACCACAGGCCCATCCTCCCTCCAGAAGTAGAAAACATGAAAGGACAGTTTGAGATATCAGAGAATCACTCAATATCAGAGGCACCATCAACCCAAGAACACAAAATTTAAGAGAATTTAACCAGGAAGAATCTTTGAGGCCATCTGAATCCAATGATCTCCCTTTATAGGTAGGAAAGCAGAGTCTGCCCAGAAGAGTTCTTTGTCCCAAGTCAGTAGAGGGCAGAGGCTGGGCTCGGATCAGGTCTCTGGACTCCCAACAAGGTCATCTTTCATCCCAACAGTCATCACTGAATGCCTCTTTGGACTGGCGTTGTGATTTCTTCCCAGTAAGGAAACTCCCCCAGCACTTTTTTCTAACCCTTATCCTCCATCTTAGAATCAATATAGAGAATCAGTTCCAAGGCAGAAGAGCAGTAAGGATTAGGAAGTGGGCATAAAGTGACTTGCTCAGAGTCACACAGCTAATAAGTATCTGAGGTCAAATTTGAACCCAGGACCTCCCAGCTCCAGGCCTGGCTCTCTATCCACTGAGCCACTAGCTTCCCTCCCCACCTTGTTGGAAAGCCTTACCTTCTGTTTTAGAATCAATACTGCATATTGGTTCCAAGGCAGAAGAATAGTAAGGGCTAGGCAGTGAGGGTTAAGTGACTCACCCAGGGTCACACTCTGAAGAAGTGTCAGAGATTGAATTTGAAATCAGGTCCTCCTGCCTCCAGACATGGCACTCTCTAGTCATGGGCCACCTAGCTGCCCAACTAAGCCCAGTTCCCCTTCAGCACTTTCAAATGGCAAGATAAACACCAAAGAAAAAGAACACGTAATGATGGGAAAAGAAAGAAATTATTGTAGAAGAAAGCCAGCAAAGGTGCTGAACCAACAAATGGACTGGACATTAAGTTGCACAGAAATGCAAGGATCTTCCTGTTAGTGATCAAAAACATTTAGTGTATATCAAAAGGCAGCATTATTTGTAATAGATAAATACTGGAACATTTCCCACAAAGATAGGGAGGAAGCATGTTTTCATTATCTTTTGGCATAAAACAAGAAATATCAACTCTATCAGATAAGAACAAGATCTTAAGGAAATATATATTGGCAAAAAGGCAAAATTCTCTTTATTTGCAAATGATTTACTTAGAGAACCCCAGTGAATAATGAAAAAACTAATCCAAACAATTTATTGCTTCAGCCAAGTAGCTGAAATTCAGAATTCAAAATAGATTTGCAAAAAAAAAATCAACATGTCTATAGATTACTTTTAAAAAAAGAAGGGAAAAAGCCAGTCAAAAGCAAAAATCACTTTAAAGTTACCATTAAAATGCATGACCTAATTTTGATACAAAAGGATCATAAGTAAAACTATAAAAAAATATATACAGAAGTAATGGATGATCTAAATATTTGGAGCAATTCGCACTGTTAATGGCTGGGTTACATTAAGTGTGTTCTGCTAAACCATTTTCGACAATGTATGTAATAAACAACAATAAAATATAGTGAATATCAAAGGAATTAGTGAAAAAAGTAAGAATAAAGAGGACAGAATTACTGGATCTCAAATTATATCATAAAGTATTAATGATCAAAACTATTTGTTTCTAAAACCAGAAGAAGAATGTACACAGTAACTACACAAATGTGAGAATGATCAATGATGAAAGAATTAGTGACTCTGATCCAACCAAAGATCCAAGACAACTCTAAAGTGTCTATGATGAAGAATGCTATCTACCTTCAGAGAGAGAACTGAAGACCTCTGAGTGTAGTAGATTGAAGCATCTTGTTTTTCACTTTATTTTTCTTCCCTTTTTTGCAGCATAGTTAATAAGGAAATGCATTCACATGGGAGAGCAGCATTATATTGCTCGCCATATCAAGGGTTTGGAGGGAGGTAGAAAATATGGAACTCAAAAACATTTTTAAATTCTAAAAAAGTACATGAATAATGGAAATTTTTAAAAAAACTGCTTTGTTACTGGTTAAAAAAGATAAAGGTAGATCAGTGGCCCAGAATAGATAAAGAAGACCTAAAATCAAAAACACTCTAACAGTAGCCTTTTGTTAAATAAATAAGAATACCAATCATAGAAGAAGGTATCCTTTACCTAGAGACAGTTAGGTGGCTCTGAAGAGGATAGAGGACCAGGCTTGGAGGCAGGAAAACTCATCTTCCTGAGTTTGAATTCTGTCTCAGATATTTCCTAGCTGTGTGATCCTGGGCAA
>NW_025393174.1:0-3944 GCF_016433145.1 Gracilinanus agilis
CCTTGTTACAAATTATCTATTGAATCATTGTATCCAACTTTCCTAACCCTATTGATTACAAAACCACCTGAGAGCTGAGTTAAGGCAGGTCCTATCTCAGTCTCACATTCCTGTCTCCCTCCCCCTACCTGAAGCTTTCTCTAGGTGGCTGTTAGGGTTACCTAGTATCCTTCATCCCTTTCAATCAACCCTAGAAACCAATAAACCCTGTTTGTTTTTAATCAAAACCTTTGGCTACTTCATTAGTCGATTGGTAAGAGAGGGAGGAGGAGGAGAGAGAGGGATAACATGCTCTCTGGGTACAGAGGGATTGAAGGTGTTCATTTTGGAGGAAGTGAGATCTTCATACTTCTTCTGAACCTTTCCTTTGTGGACCTGAGAAACTGACTAGCAGCCCTCTAGTCAATTTTAAGCCATTCTTGGCTGCTCTTAATCTTTATTTGTAGATGCGCCCTTCCTTGCTGGAAGGACTCAGTCTGTTTCCCTTTAGTGTCTCTGTCTCAAATCCTGTGTCCCAGTCAGTCTCTCCCAGGCTGTAGTTGTTTGCCCAAAGTATCTCATCCTCTCCCTTGCAAACCTTTATACCNGCTCTGCAGTCTTAGCTTGGCACAACACTGGATCCAGAGTGACCCTTTCTAGGTGCTGGCTTTAACCATGAATTACTGACAAGTATTTTTTCCCATCCTACAAAGATTGACCATGTACTAGGGCATCAAAACATGGCAAACTAATGCAAAAGAGCAGAAATAATAAATGTAACCTTTTCAGATCCTAAAGTAATGAAAATAATAAATAGTAAGGGTACATGGAGAGGCAAATAAAAATTAATTGGAAATTAAATAACATGATTCTCCAAAGTTGGTTAAAGAACAAATCATAGAAACAATTAATACTTTTATTGAAGAGAATGACAATGATGAGACATCATATCAAAAGCAATGAGATGCAGCCAAAGCAGTATTCAGGGGGAAAATTTATATCCTCTAGTGCATATATTAACAATCATGAAGGGAAGAGGACAATGGATTGGCAGTGAAAAAGGTTACAGACTGAGGATATAAATCAATCTGAGAGGTTGGTAATGAGATATTTGATGGTTATACCTCAGTTACTCAACCTACAGAGAGATTCTAAGTATTAACCTGCCTACCCTGGCCAGTAGACACCACTGTCTTAGAGAGCAAGGATTCATAAAAATAAAGATCTATTTGCATAAAAATTATTATAAAAGTATTAAATAAGGAAATCCCTAATCTAGGGTTTATCTAGCTAAGTGTTTCCCAAACTATGTAGTCCTCAAGGACTAGCCTTCTGTTCTTGAAATGCTTAGGCCTAAAGCCTGTCTCAGCAGCTAACAAATCCCCAAACCACTATCTAACTACCCTGTCACTAAAACCATATATAATTATATACATATATATAACCTTGCCTCTGTAAGGAATGACCTGGTAAACCCAAAGATGTCAGGGCCTACCAACTAGCTTGATAATGAGGTGAAACCTCAAAATGCCAGCACCCCAAAAGTTTTGGTTCTCCTACTCCCTCTTCCTTGAAGTATACTTACTCACAGTTGATGATATCAATAGTAAAGAAACAGGAAACCTTTATAAGTAGTCAGGATCCCTTCCATAGCAGTGATGACTCAGGAAAGGTTCACAAAGTCCTCAAAACCAGTTCAAGGACTTCCCAATCACTAAGAGGACTTTCCTACCAATCAGTGATGTTCTTCTCTCCAAAGAATTAACAGTGGGAATTTCATAAGAATTTCATCTAGATGCCCCGTGCTCCAAACTCCTGGTCATACCTGTCACTCTTGCATGAGACCTAAAGGTTTACAAGCCTACTTTTGCAAACTTATTTATTTAGCAATACCTAATTACCTTATTTCCAATTCTACTACTACAGACCCCGGTCTGATCATATGACTGAAATGATTTAAAAAAAAAAACATTTCAGGCATACTGCTCAATCTCAAATATTAAAAGACTCATCTTATTCCTAAACTCTAACCTCTATGAAAACAATAAACTTTTTCTACTTTATAGCTGTCTTATTTCTAGCTATGATATTCCTCTCTAAGCTAACCTATGCTAGGAAAAGGTAAAAAGGAATTTTCAAACAACAATAAAAACATTATAAATATAGAAAGTTCAAAATGCAAAAATTTGCCCCAAATTCCCAAATGCAAAATACAAACTGCAGATTTTTCCAAAAATCAGGTTCAAAGAACATAATTATGCATGGTAATTTTAACACAAAGCTAAAAAAGTGTGAAAGAGTAAAAAAAATCTTACAAAAAATTCTTGCAAACCATTTAGAAAAATTATCACAGCAGAACCCAATTCAGTTTATGCATTTACAAAAAACTCTAGCTATCAATAGTATTATACAAAATCACTGTTGCAATGTGTATCTTAAAAAAAAACAAACTCTTTAAACCTATTAATAACAAACATTTCCTATTCTAAGCTTTCTTTAGGGGAAATGAAAAACTGTCCTACAGCTAACTAAAACCAAACTATTCTTTTTAAAAATTTAAATTTCTGCAATAGTTTAACTATTTACACCTATAATACAGATTTTCTCATTAGCTATGTACATTTGCACACTTGTACAATCATTTACACTATATAGAACCTTTTATATACTTTTTACATATTGATCAAAACTATGTTTATATGCACACATTATGCTATAATTTATTCACATTGTATGTTTGAACTATATACATGTTTAATTAGAGTGAAAACTTTGACCCTCCCTCCCTGTTTGTTAATATTTAAACACTTAAAGATTTTCATTACAAAGTTCTATTAGTGTGTTCTGATATTACTTCCTTGGAACATAAATGCAACATTCCAGTGAAGTAAGATCTTATGAAAACTGATGTGTAACTATTATTGTTTTCTTCCAAAGTGATTTATTTTGTATCCTTTTATTTACATGAATATTATCACTTGGACACAAAATTTTAGCATATGTGATACATGTACCATATATGTACATGTTGCATGTATTTTATACTAACCAATATCTTCAGAATAATCTTCTCCTTCTATCTATCTTCTTACTTCACACTCCAATGAATTTGTCATAGTGTAATGAGTGGATATGACTTAAATATGTACAATGTTAGCATAACACAAATTTTTTTTTAAACCCTTGTACTTCGGTATATTGTCTCATAGGTGGAAGATTGGTAAGGGTGGGCAATGGGGGTCAAGTGACTTGCCCAGGGTCACACAGCTGGGAAGTGGCTGAGGCCGGGTTTGAACCTAGGACCTCCTGTCTCTAGGCCTGACTCTCACTCCACTGAGCTACCCAGCTGCCCCAACACAAAATTTTATAGTTCATAATTATTACATTCTTTTCCTCTATTCCCTATGTTGGATTATAGCAAAGTTTCTGTTTCTGTATTCTTGTTAGATTTATTAATTCTTCCCCTGGTACTCCTCTGCTGTCTGTTCTTTTCCTCGTTAGCTTGTTGTTTTTCTCACTCATCCTCTTCTTGGATGGTCTGGTCTACTGGAACATACTTGACTGTAGCCGTGTTGTCGGTTGTCACTTCTTCTACCACTGGAACTTTTTTCACGTGGGAACAGTGAATCCACGAATCTTTTTCTAAAACTTTTGCTCGCATTGTTCTGTATTTACCTCAGTAATGTTCTTACCTTTGATGAAGGTATTCCAGAAGAATAGTGAGACCTCTCCCATGCTAAAAAATGCAATAAATATGTGAACCTAGAACTCCCCCAGAGAGCTTCTATTCCATCAGCTCCAGAGCTGCTACTCCACCAAGACGATTCTATCAATCCAGGGCTATGGGGCTACTCCATCAGCTCCACAGCTTTTGTCCCATTAGTCCCAAGACTAACCCATCAGCTCTAAGGCTATCTGGTTAGCTCCCAGGCTATTCTATCACCTATTAGGCTATTATACTATAT
>NW_025393175.1:0-4351 GCF_016433145.1 Gracilinanus agilis
ATTCCCTATAAATCTGAATACAATATGTCCCTCCTGCCTGTTATAAAGCCAAAACTGAGGCCCAATGGCAAGCATCTCTATCAATTCATCCAGGATTTGAGGGCTGTGAACAATCATGTTATAAAGAGACATCCTGTATTTTCCAACATAAACACTATTATTTCCTCTATTCCTAGCATAGCCACATGCTTTACAGCAGTAGACTTGTGCTCCACTTTCTTTTCTATACCCGTACATGAAGAAAGACAGCATTTGCAGCTTCATGGGAGCATGGTTCACAGATGGGTACTCCATGGAGAGATAAAGAAAGGAATGATAATAGGTTTCGCCTTTTGCCTAGAGGCTCCAAGAATCACTATTTCATTGGCTATTTGGTCATCACATGTTGTTGTATCAATGAAAGGAATCTGACAAAAGACCACCAACATTGGTTGCTAAGGATAAAGAGGTAATGAACTTCTCTGAAGAACATGACAAGAAACCCAAATGAAATTAACTGATGATCTCATATTTGGTGACTCCAATGCAAAAGGGAGAAAAGGGGAGAATGGGAAGAAATCTGTGGGGAAATACTGATTTGGGATGAAAGGTTCTACTAAACCCTGCCAAGTAGTTGTAAACTATCAAAAGAACATGGCAACAACAACTAATTGATTAGTGTGGGGGTCACCTTTCAGGTAAGACATATGGGTTGCTTAGATTTACAATTATGAAAAAACTCCTTATAACACATCATCTAAATCCTTGGTGAAGGGGGTTCAGATTCTCAGCCACACAGGACTAGGCTCGAACAATGCTCAATTTCCACAATCACTGATTTCCTTAGAATCTGTGCAGAAAAGAGCTAAATTTGACCAAAAGTTTCCCTGGGGTGTTTAGCATATCATTAGCATCCCATTTACTTGTGGTTTGCTCTCCCTGAGTGGGCAAACAGAGTGAATCATGGGTATAGTCACACAGACCAAAGTGGACCTTTGGGTAAAGTGACATCAGTTTCTAGGAAATGACAGTGCAACAACTGCCCAAGCAAACGACCCCTTCCTTGGTAACTAAGCAAGATAAAAAGCATTCCTGAAAACCCTTAAGCCTTTCTACCATCAGGCCATTCCATAGTGACACTTTTCCATCACCAAGCTTTTCCATCATCAGAGCCATTCCACAGCATTTCTCCCTCCTTTCCCTCCCTCAATAAAGCTTGTTCCATCTCTATGGAGATTGCCTGAGCCATTAATTCTTTGGACAAGACCCTGATCTCACTCCCCACATCAGTATGGTCCATGGAGAAGACGAAATGAGAAACCACAGATTTGTGAATGATAGTAGCTTGATGCCTCTATATTATAAAGACATTTTAAAAAAGGAATTGGTAGGATATGGTTTCAGAGGTTATGACAGAGGGTAAATATGTGCCCATACACTTGAGATCCAGATGCCATTTCAGTTAGCTATCAATGAGCACTTATAAAGCACCTACAGGGTGCCAAGTACTATGCTAAGTGCTGGGAATGCAAAAAGAGGGAAAAGAGAGTCCCTGCCAAAAGGAGTTTACAATCTAATGCATTTCAGGAAATCAGGAAGCTCTTACTCACCTGGAGGGTCTGAAATGTCAGAACCAGAAGGACCATTTCAGGGTCCACAAAGCTTTCTTCTCTGGGGGAAAGGCAGAGTGTTCAGTTGGCAGAGGCAGAAAGGAAAAGTGAGAAAGATGTGCCAGGTGCAGGGGCTACAAAGCTGACCATAAGGTCAGCCCCTGACCTCACACAGATGACATTCTGGTGCAAGATACACTATGATGTAACAGAAACCAGCCTGCCTCAAATTCTAGAGAGCAGGGTACAAATTCAGCTTCTTCCTAGCTGTAAGACTGTGACCAAATTAAACTTTCTGAAACTCAGCTTCCTCATCTGGAAAATGGGAACAAGTAGGGGCTACCTCACTACTTTGTTATCCCTGACTGGGAAAAATATCCAGCACAGACCTTTTGTTGGATATATCACTTTATAATTCACTCTGCCATATTATTTTAGTTATCTGTAGGTGAAAGTTGAGAGGGCTTGACTAGAATGCTTATTTATTCTACCATCTTGGTTCTATTTTCTCTAGAAAAATTATTTGGGAAGATACTGCTCCTATTCATGTTAAAAACAAGAAATCATAAAAATAAATGGATCTTTTAAAAATATGATATATAGCATTAATCTAAAACCAAAGAGACTTTTCCAGTAAGTTCAAGGGTAAAGCAAAAATATCTTATCATCATCATTACTAACCAATACATTGTTNGGGCATGGCAATCTTTACCATCAAAAGAAAAGGTGGCAAATTCACATACAGAAATTATACAAAAGCCCTCAGAAATCTTTGCAGACTGTTGACAAATTATCCACTGCAATCAAATGACAGATTCCTCACGAAGGAGCTGCAGAAATTTTCACACCTATTTTCCTTGTCCCTAAAAAGTCAGGGAAATGGACATTACTACATGGTTTAAGGAAAGTAAATGAACAAATGCTTGATATGGGAACACACCATCCAGGCATCCCCTCCCCTAGCTCCATTCCTATGAATTGGAATCTTATAGTGATTGATTTAAAAGATTGGTTTTTTCCCACATTCCTCTATCCCTAGAGGAGTGCCACAGATTTGCCTTTTCAATTCCATCTATAAATTTCAAATCACCTTTTAAAAGGTGTGAATGGCGAGCACTATCTCAAGGAATGAAAAACAGCACAACCTTGTGTCAAAAATTTGTTGCCCAAGCCCTGGAAAAAGTAAGGGAAAAATATAAAAGGGAATTTAGCTGCCAATATTTAGATGATATAATACTTGCAGGGCCATCTGGTGGCATAGTTCAGGAAATGTCAGTGGACACAGAAGCAGCTTTAACAAAAGAAAACCTGGCAATATCCCCTGAGAAGACTTAAATTAAACCTCCTTATAAATATCTAGGCACAATTGTTTGTGCACAGGAAATTAAACCACAAAACAATAGAGATTCATATGGATTGCCTAAAATCTCTAAATGATTTTCAAAAATTAATGGGTGATATAAATTGTCAGGCTTTTTCTAAAAATAACATCAGGGCAATTAGAAAATCTATTTGCCACTCTGAGGGGGGACCCTTCACTTTCCTCGCCCAGAGTACTTTCACCTGATGCTGAGATTGAATTACAAAAAGTGGAAGCAGCTTTGTCAACAGCCAGATTATTTAGAATTGACCCTTCTCTCCCTTTAGTAGCCTCACTAAGTACACCCACTGGTGCATTACATCAAGGAGACCGTATAATTGAATGATTGCATTTATCTAATCAACAAACTAAATCCCTCACTAGTTATTTAGAACTTATAGTGTTACTAATTACTCAAATCAGAAAAAGATCTCAACAATTCATTGGTTGTGATCCTGATACCATTCATTTCCCCATCACACAGGAATAAATTCAAAATTTATTTGCACAATTCCTACCATGGCAAATCGCTCTTGCAGATTTTATAGGAAAGATTGATAATCACATTCCCAGCAACAAAATATACAATTTGTAAAACTAACTCTTATTATTTTTCCAAAAACAACATCTATGCATCCTATTATCAATGCTGTGAATATTTTCACCGGTGCATCAAAAAATGGTAAAGCAGGAGCAGTTGGAAATGATTGTGTGATGTTGTTGCACACACAATACAGTTCTCCACAAAATGCTGAATTGGCAGCACTCAGGAATGTACTTAAGGATGTCAGAGAACCCTGCAACATCATATTTGATTCCTTGTATGTTGTAAACTTAGTTAACTCCTTAGAATCAGCAAAAATCAAACCTATCAGTGATGAAGAATAATTCCTTTTATTTCGTACCACACAAACTATAATCCTGAAAAGAGAGAACAAAATTTTTATAAGACACATTCATTCTCACACGAACCTCCCCAGACCTCTGTCTGAGGGAAATTCAAAAGTGGATGTGTTAGTAGCCTCTGCCTTTCAGGAAGCGGTTAATTCACTCTATTACATCAGAATGCCAAATCTCTTAAATCTCACTTTGATATAACCAAAAGACAGGCAAAACAAATTATTCAGCAATGCAGTTCTTGTGCACCTTTATCTTCCACTCCCCTTCCAGTAGAAGTGAACCCCTGAGGTTTAAAAGCCAATCAACTATGGCAAATGGATGTGACTCAACATGCTCCTTTTGAAAGATTGAAATATATACATGTAATTGTTGATGCATTTTCTCATGTTATGTGGGCTACAGCTCAGAATGGAGAAAAAGCAGGTTATGTTATTACACATCTTTTAGAGCCATTTGTACATTTGGGCATTCCTAAACAGATTGAAACAGACAATGGAACTGC
>NW_025393176.1:0-2155 GCF_016433145.1 Gracilinanus agilis
TAACAACTCTAAGACAATAGGGCAAGGGCTAGGGAAAGGGGGTTAAGTGACTTGCCCAGGGTCACCCAGCTAGGAAGTGTCTGAGGCCAGATTTGAACCCAGGACCTCGCATCTCTAGGCCTGGCTCTCCATCCACTGAGTCACCCAGCTGCCCCTCCACTACCTCTGAGCCTCAGTGAGCTTATCTCACTGAGTAAAATGGGAGACAGTTAAATCACCTGCCTTACATCTACCACCATGATGTGGTGAGGACCAAATAGAATAATGGAGTCAGTAGCCCTCCCCACCCATAAGAACTGGGGGGAATGCTTCCCCTTCACCTGTAAAATGTAGGTATCAGCCTAGGTGGCCTCGATGGTCCCCTCTCTGGCACAGAATTGATCTGGGATATAGAGACATGCAGCAGCTTAGTTCTAAGTTCCATGGCTAGCGTGTAAGCCAAGCCTTGGTCCCTGTTTTTTAGACTCCAAAGTCTTTGCCAAAGGAATGCAGGCTGGCTTGAGGCCAGGCTGGCTTTCACGGAGCCTGCTGCTAGAGGAAAGCGGCTGCTCCAGTGGGGAACTACTCCCCTGAAAATCACGTACCCCCTAATCCTGGCCTCTAGGTCACAGCTCTTTGGGGGTAACTCAACTCTTCTAGTTGTTACTTGGTTGATTTCCCAGTCATGTCTGACTCTTGGAGACCCCATTTGGGGTTATCTTGGCAAAGATCCTGGAGTGCTATTTCCTTCTCCAGTTCATTTGACAGATGAAGAAACTAAGACCAATAGGGTTAAATGACTTGCCCAGGGTCACAAGGCGAGGAAGTGTCCGAGACCAGATTTGAACTCAGAAAAATAAGTCTTTTCTGATTCTAGACCCAGTACTCTATCCGCTGTGCCACCTAGCCGCTCCATCTCTCCTTGTACATGTTCTCATGTCCCTTTTGTGTCCTCATAACAGACTTCCCGGAAAATCAGATCCCTCATGGTGATTCCTAGCTCCCTTTAAGTCTCAATTCAAGCCCAACAAAAGGCCTTTCTAGAGTCCTCATCCCTCACCCCATCACTTCAACAAAACAAACAAATAAATAAATAAATGACCCTTACCTTCTGTCTTAGGACATTACTCCTAATCTGACAAATACAATGAGTAGGATACAATACAATGAAACTTCAAAAGAGTTGCCTTAGAAACAGACTGACAGAGAAGCATTTCCTTTCCTTTGGCCCCTCTTTAAAAAGTTTGCCCATCACTGAGCTATACTATCAGTTCCAAGGTAGAAGAGCAGGAAGGGCTAGGAAATGGGAATTAAGTGACCTACCCAGGATCATAAAGCTAGGAAGTGTCTGAGCCAAGATTTGAACCCAGAACCTCCCCATTACAGGTGTGGTACTCTATCCAGTGTGCTAGCTACCCACCTCTCCATTACTCTGTGTATACCCCTCTGTAAACACACAATTTCCCCTTCGTCCACCATAAGCTTTGTGAAGGCAGAGTTCCTTTCTTTCTGTCTGCGTAACCCCCGAGATTAGCACCATGTCTAAGTGTTTACTAAATTCCCGCTGATTAAATGGCGATCTTCTGCTGCAGTAAATACTGATCTAGAAAGTCTAGAAAATATTGACATCGTATTTATTATCCTGAAGAAGCTGGTGATCCTCTTCCTGGGGCTCCTCAGAGACGGTCTAGAAAGAAAAACTCATAAAATCACTCTAGGATCGCTCTAAGACTTAGAGCTGAAAGAGTGCTTAGCATCAAAGGCTATATACTCTGATCAGATCTACCAGATGAGAAAGGGGCAGCTAATGGCTCACAGGATAGAGAACCAGGCCTGGAATGGGAAGGACCTGGGTTCAGATCTGACCTCAGAGACTTCCCCAGCTGTGTGACCTTGGGAAAACCAGTTAACTCCCACTGCCTAGCCCTCCTGCCTTGGGACTGATAACACAGTATTGATTCTAAGCCAGAAGGCAAGGGTTGAAAACCAAACAGATGAGGAAACCAAGGCACAGGGGACTTCTGTGAATTGCCTGAGATGTGGTCAAGCTGTGGGACATAATATTGCCTATATTCAATCTTGTTTAATGCTATATCAGTCCCTGGAATTTGAAAGGAAAACCGCCACTACAAATATATATATATATGTGTATATATATATATATACACACATATAG
>NW_025393177.1:0-1286 GCF_016433145.1 Gracilinanus agilis
TTGACCACAAGTGAAGGAGCAGCAGCAAAGATTTCTGGAGCTTTCAGGCCCAGATACTAAGAGGGTGGTGGATCAGCCAGTTGCTTAGAAGGAGATCACATGGATCCCTTTGCTCACTTTTAAGGCAATTCTCTTGTAGCCTTGCTTATATTCAGATCGCAGTCTGTGGGAGAGATTCTCAGGCTGGAGAAGTTCTAGAAGAGACCAGAGTGCTTGTAGCCACAGGGGAGCAGCACACTCTCCCTGGTCACAGATCCAAGGCAGGAAAGCATGACTTAGGGTTACTCACAAACCACAATATAGACCAGGAAGGTAGGAAATACACCTTTGCATGAGAACACATTTGAAGGACTGAAAACAGATCCCCAGAGTTAGCTCTGAAGGCAGCTGCCAAAAGAACCTGAAACTTGGAAACACCACTCCATTCATCACAGGTACAGATTCCAATTTTGTCTTTTTTTTTTAATTAAAGGGAAAGGGCTGAAAATGAGCAAACAGAAGAAAAAGAAATTAAATATAGAAAGCTATTTTGGTGACAGAGAAAATCAAAACAGAAACTCGGTAGAAAACAGCAAAATCCATGCTGCTGCATCCAAACTTACCAATCAAAATAGGGATTGCTCTCAAGCCTCAAAGGAATTAATGGAAGGAACTCAGAAAGAACATTAATAATCATATGGGGTGGATATGATGGGATGTTACAAAATAAAATAATATAAAATAAAGTTATGAGACACAAGTAATGCTTTGGGAGGAAGAGGAAGAGGAAAGTATAATGGCCTAAATTATTTCACATAAAAGACAAGAAAGAACTTTTTCATTGGAATGGAACATAGCAGGTTTAGGAGGGAAGTCTCATTTCATTGGTTCAAATTCAATTCGTTATTAAAAAGCTATCTTACCCTGCAGGAAAGAAGGAAAGGAAGGAAGTAAATGAAGGGGTTATGAGAATTGATAGAAAAAGTGGGCAACTTGGGAAAGGTGGAGGCCAGAACCTAAACGGGAGTAAATAAGATAGAGACTGTGTGTCAGACTCACTAATCATAATAAAGAAAACAAATTACAAATCTCTCTAATAAAGACCTCTTTGTCAAATACATAGAGAAATGAGTTGAATATATAAGAATACAAATCACTCCTAAAATGATAAATGGTTGAAGGATGTGAAGAGGGAGTTCTTAGAAAATAATGTTCTCTTTAGACATGCAAAAAATGCTCTAAATAACTATAATTGAGAGAATTGCAATTTAAAACAACTCTTAGGTGGTGTCCCTCTACAACTTATC
>NW_025393178.1:0-2849 GCF_016433145.1 Gracilinanus agilis
TTAGTATAGAATGAAAAGGTAGAGCACATTAAAAAGGAAGGATAGATAGAACAAGAATCAGATAGAAGAAATAGAACACATAGAATAAATGGAAAATATAGAGCTCATAGAACATATAGATATTAAAGATAGATGATAGAACACAGATGTAAGAGAGCTCACAGAACAGATGGAATAGATAACACTCAGAGTACAAAGAATCCATAAATCAGATAGAACACAGATACAAAAGGTGGATGAACAGTTATAGAGAATAGATGGAATATTTAGAGCACATGGAACAGAGAGAGCACATAAAATAGATAGAACATGTAGAATGGTTAGAACAGAGAGATCAGATAGAAATATAGATACCAAAGACAGATGGATAGAATAGGAAGAAATCATAGAAGAGATAGAGCACAGAGATGGAAGAGAGTGAGCTCACAAAATAGATATCAATAGACAGAGCAATGGAATAGATAGATGAGCTAGAACACAAAGAACAGATAAGAGACAGACAGAGTAGTTAGAAAAGTTTGAATAGATGGAAGAGGTAGAACACAGAACAGGTAGAATAAAGGGAAGTGGTAAATCACATAGTATAAATGGAACATGTAGAATGTAGAGATAGAACCCAGATTATACAACACATACAAAAGATATAATCGAATGGATGGAAGAGGTAGAGCACATAGAAGAAAGAGAACATAGAACAGATAGAATAGATGGAAGAGATAAAGCTCATAGAATAGATAAATTAGACACCACACAGAACATGTAGACTTGTTAGGACAGAGAGTTCAGCTAGAACATATAGATACAAAAAACAGAAGGATTGAATAAAAATAACATATAGAAGTGATAGAACGTAGAGATCGAATATAGAGAGCTCACAGAGCAGATAGACTAGATGGAATAGACAAAATAGATGGATAGGCAGTACACATAGAACACATAGAAGAGATGGAAAAGGGAGCTCAGAGAACAGATAGAACTCATAGATGTATAGATTAGAATACATAGACTAGAACACATATCAGAATTCATAGAAAAAAGATAGATGAATAGAAATTAGAATACATAGAAGAGATCAGATAGAATAACTAGGTACAAAAGAGATGAATAGCTAGTTATAATTATCAATTGTGTATTCCCAGACATTTTTATTCTCTGTCCTTGTCCTGCCCTTTCTTCTTTCACTATTTCCTTCTATACCAGTGTTTTGTTTTTAATAATTTCCTATAATCCCCTCCCTTCTTATTCCCCTCTTATTGTTCTTTAAAGCTACGCCACTCTCCCCCCATGCCCTCTCCCTCACTAGTATTGCTTCCCTCCCCACCAGCCCATTTGTTACCCTTCTACTTCTCTGTAGGGTGTGAATCAATTCTCTGCCCCAGTGGATCCCATTGTTCTACCCTTTTTAAGTTGATTTCAATGCACTTAAGTATTGAATATTTCCTCTCTCTAACCTCTTTACTCTTACAGTGTATTGTTATTTTTCCCTGTTGGTCCCACCTGCTTCTTTAGGGACTATACATTTATTCCTTTTGTTTATTTTCCTATTTTTCTTATTATCTTCTCCCCCCCTAGTTTTGTATATATTTATGCATACATAAATACATATATATATATATATGTATATTGCTTGATATTTCATCCTATACTCTTTGTCCCTGTTCCCCTTTATGTAAACTTCTTCTAGTTACCCTATGGGTAACAATAATTTTTAATATTTGCCAGTATCTTCTTTTCTTCTTGGGATACAAATTGATTGAATTTTTTTGGTCCCTTATAGAAAAGAATTTTTTTCTCCTCCCCCCATTCTCTTAATTACCTTATGTTGATTTTCTTGAGTTCTGGGTTTAGGCAGCATACTCTCTGTTTAAGTCCGGTTTTTTCTTGATGAATGTTTGGAAGTCTTTGATTTTATTGAATGACCATACTTTCCCCTACAATAATATAGTTAGTTTTGACGGATAGTTGATTCTTGGTTGTAGACCCAGTTCTCTTGCTTTCTGGAATATTGTGTTCCATGCCTTCTGGCCCTTCCATGTAGATTCAGCCAAATCCTGTGTTATCCTAACTGTGGTTCCCTGATATCTGAATGACTTTCTTTTAGCAGCTTGTAATATTTTTTCCTTCATCTTGTAGTTTTTGAATTTGGCTATAATATTCCTGGAGGTTGTCAGTTGTGGATTAAATGTAGGAGGTAATCTGTGGATTCTTTCCATTTCCACTTTTCCCTCTTGTTTGAGAATTTCTGGGCAATTTTCTCTGATAATTTCTTGTAAGATGGTATCTAAACTTTTTCTTTTATCATGATGTTCTGGTAAACCAATAATTCTTAAGTTGTCTCTTCTAGCTCTGTTCTCCAGATCTTTGATTGAATCAATGAGGTTTTTCATATTCTCAAATTTTAATTTTTTACTTTTGTTTAATATATTCTTGCTGCCTTGTAAAGTCATTTGCTTCTAATTGTTGAGTTCTGTTTGTTAAAAGACTGAATTTCATCCCTGGCTTTTCGGTAATCCTTCTCCTTCTGTTCTGGTTTTCCTTGTAGATCATCTTTTGTCTTCTTAGCTTCATTTTCAAGCTGATTAATTCTGGCTTTTAAGACTTTATTTTCTTGTTTTAGTTCATGTGTTTCCTTTTTCAAGTTGTCTTCAGCCTCTCTTGCCTCTCTTGATTGCTTTTTGAGTTCCTGAAATTCTTGAGTTAATTGAATTTTAAGTTTTTGAGTTAATTGAATTTTGAGATCTTCCAAAGCCTGTGTCTAGTTCTCTAGAACTACTTCCTCTTCTATTTCTATTTCTATTTCATTTGCTCTCTTTTCACTTCCTCGAAAGAAGCTGTCAGAGAGGTACAGG
>NW_025393179.1:0-4101 GCF_016433145.1 Gracilinanus agilis
ACTGATCCAACCATTCTGGCTGGCAATTTGGAACTATGCTCAAAGGGTTATAAAAGACTGCCTGCCCTTTGATCTAGCCATACCATTTTTGGGTTTGTACCCCAAAGAGATCATAGATAAACAGACTTGTATGAAAATATTTATAGCTGAGCTTTTTGTGGTGGCAAAAAACTGGAAAGGGAAGGTATGTCCTTCAATTGGGGAATGGCTGAACAAATTATATGGTATATGCTGGTGATGGAATACTATTGTGCTAAAAGGAATAATAAAGTGGAGGAATTCCATGTGAACTTGAAAGACCTCCAGGAACTGATGCAGAGTGAAAGGAGCAGAGCCAGAAGAACATTGTACACAGAGACTGATATACTGTGGTAAAATCGAATGTAATGGGCTTCTCTAACAGCAACAATGCAATGACACAAGACAGCTCTGAGGGATTTATGGTAAAGAACGCTACCCACATTCAGAGGAAGATCTGCAGGAGAGGAAACATAGAAGATAAACAACTGCTTGAATGTATGGTCTGAGGTCGACATGATTGGGGATGTAGACTCGAAACTATCACACCAATGCAACTAACAACAATATGGAAATAGGCCCTGAACAAGGACACGTTACAACCAGTGGAAATGTGTGTCGGCCATGGGTGGGGGGAATGCGGGGTATGAAATGGGGAAAGTAGGGGCATAAAGTATGTAAACAGGTTAAAAATGAATATTAATAAATGTTTAAAAAAAAGAATAATCACATAGGAGATAATAATGAAAAAATAGACAAGACCAAAAGAACAAATTACAACTGCTAGCTCATAAATAATGTTGACTTCGACAAGTACACAGGCTAGCTTCATAACATCAGGATGGTAGCAATAGAAGTGAGAGAGGATGATGTCCTTGCAGAAGGGTAGCCATTTGAGCAGGATAGGCTAGGCTGTCATCAATGCCACACCCCTCACCATAGCCACTAGTCCCATTCTACTAATCCTAGCATGGGTAAGGATCTTGGCATAGCTCAATGGATTTCTGATGGCCACAAAGTGATCAAAGGCCATGGCCAACAGGATAGCAGATTCAATCAAAGAAAAGTTATGAATGAAATACATCTGCACAAGGCAGCAGTGCAACTCTATTTCCCTGTATTTGAGAAGGAAGACATTGAGCACTGTTGGCAATGTGGTTATAGAAAAGCCAATATCTGTAGCTGCCAGCATGGACAAGAAGATACACTGATGTTCATGAAGGCTAGAAGTGGTCTTAATGATGAAGAGAATGATATAGTTCCCAAGTAAGGCAATCATACAACATGCACAAAGGGATAGAGATCCAGATATGAGCTACTTCTAATCCTTGGATGCCTGTCAGGAGGAAGAAGGGTGGCTGGAATTGGCTTCAATTCAAATTCAAAACATAGTGACTTTTTGTGACTTGAGTCATATAAACTGCCAGGCTATAGCCCTGTAGGGGAGAAATAATATGGCAACTGAGATAAAAGACATTTTGTCTAACTCCACAATAGAAAACATTTAATTGCAGTTTTCTTCAAGTAAAATAACTAGATGCTGGGAATTCTGTGTAATCTTTTCCAGGACAGAAGAAAACAGACAATAAGTGTGTGTGCATGGTGGTGGTAGTGGGGTTGGGGGGTTATATAAATTGAGGGCATTGGAATACAATGTAGAGTATCTCTAGAGAAAACTTTGAAATAGTGCAAAGGTAGAGAGGAAAGAAGTAAAAAATAATCAAGAACAAGTCATGAAATGCTATTTCAAGGCTGACAAGAATTGAAGAGATCATTCATATATTCTTGCAATTACAATTGACTTCAAATTTCCAGCCTATATCTACATAAGGAAATGTTTCACATCTCTAAAAAGTGATAATCTGATGTCTTCTTAGAGACTTTAAGTAAAGGAGAATCCCTCTGAGGTACATCATTCTTCTTTAAAACTGCTCTAAATATTAGAACTTTTTTTTTGACAAAACTGTTTAAATCTGCCTCCTTTCCATCTCAGTCCATCATTCCTAGTTCTGCCTCCTAACAGATAACCAGGACAAATAAAATCATTTATTAATGTATAAGAATTATGCAGGATCTGGCAGATTCCACATTGAAGGACTGGAAGACTAAGAATATTATATTCTGAAAGGCAAGGGACCTGGGTTTATAATCAAGAATCACCTACCCAGAAAAATTGATTATATTCTTTTAGGGAAAGTATGATAATTTAGTAAAACAGAAGATTTCCAAGCATTTCTGAAGAAAAGGCCAGACTGAAACAGAAAATTTGATGTCCAAATAAAACATTCAAGAGAAATATAAAAAGGTAAATAAAAAAGAAAAAAAATTAAGAGCTTCAGTAAGATCAAATTGTTTATATGCCTATATGGGAATATGATATCTGTAACTCTTAAAAATTATCAGTATCAGAGTAGTTAGAAGAAACATATATAGGGGGTGTGGTAAAAAGTTATTTAGGGTGATATGTCAAAAATAAAATTATGGTTAAAAAAGAGGATTGTACAAAGAGAAATGGGAAGATAAAAGTAAAGTGGTGTATATTGTATCATATAAAGAGGCACTGGGGAGGGAAACTATTATAATGAAAGGGAGGAAAAGTGCAATGACAGGTAATATTTAAATCTTACTTTCATCCAATCTGGCTCAGAGAGGGAAGAACAGCAAGATTCGAATATTGGGGTATAGAATCCTATATTACCATATAGAGAAGTAGAAGAGGAATAAAAAAATGGGATAGTGGGAAGGGGAGTAATATAAGAGAGGGACAGGCTTGTGAGTGATTAAAAGATCCTTTAGAGAAGGAGAAGGGAAATAAGAAGGAGGTAGTGGGAAGGGGGGTAACATAAAGGAATGGGAAGGGAAGGGAATGATTAAAAGCAAAACACTAGAGTAGAGAGAAAGAATGAAAGGAGAAAGGTGAGGATTAAAATAGAAAATCAAAATGGAGGAGAATATACAGATGGTAATCATAACTGTGAATGTAAATGGAATGAACTCACCTGTAAAAGAGAAGCAGATAGAAGAATGGATTCAAAAACAGAATGTTGTTTATAAGAAACACATTTGAGGCAGGTAGACACACACAGAGTAAAGATAAGAGGCTAGAGAAGAATCTCTTGGGCTTCAACTGAGTCAAATAAGTCAGAAGTGGCAATCATGATTTCAGCAAGGCTAAATCAAAAATTCATTTGATTAAAAGAGATAAGGAAAAAAATTACATCTTCATAAAAGGCAGTATAGACAATGAAAATATATCAGTATTCCACATATATGTACCAAATGGCATAGCATCCAGATTTTTAATGGAGAAATTAAAGGAGTTTAAGGAGGTATATAATAAAACCATACTAGCAGGAGACTTTAACTTTCCCCTATCAGAATTAGATAAATTGAACCATAAAGCAAATGAGAAAGAAGTAACAGAAGTGAATGAAATTTTAGAGTAATTAGAGTTAATAGACATCTGAAGAAAATTGAACAGGGATAAAAAGGAATATGCCCTCTTTTCAGTAGCACCTGGTACTTATACAAAGACTGACCATTTACATAGGCATAAAAACATCAAAATCTAATTCAAAGAAGCAGAAAAAAAGAAATGCCACCTTTTTAGATCATAATGTAATCAATAAGTGTTCACAGAAAGGCAAGTTAAAAATTAATTAGTGACATGATAATCTAATTCTTCAAAACTAGTGGTTTGAAGAACAAATCATAGAAATAATCACTGATTTCATTGAAAAGAATTACAATGGGGAGACAACATATCAAAATTTATGAGATATAGCCAAAGTAGTACTCAGGGGAAAATGTATATCTCTGAGTGCTTATACAATGGAATAGGGGGAAATAAAATAATTGAATTGGGTATGGAAATAAAAAAAATGAGAAGAATAAAAAATGAAAAATCCCTAGTTAAAGACTACATTGGAAATCCTAAAAAATCAAAGGAGAAATTAACAAAAATAAAAGTAAAAAAAGTTTGAACTAATAAATAAGACTAGGAGCTGGTTCTACTAAAAAAAAACAAGTAAAATAGATAAAGTATTGGTTAATTTTATTAAAAAAGAAAGAAGAAATTTAAAT
>NW_025393180.1:0-5303 GCF_016433145.1 Gracilinanus agilis
CACTTGAATCCCAGAACAGATAATGACAACACAGTTGGACACTCTGGATTGCACCCACATTCTACCTCTACTCCCCGGTGCTGTGAGCCTGAAAGCCAGGACTACCATGATGGTTTTGGCCAAAATGGAGGACACGGCTACAGTGAACACAATCCCAAAAGTAGTTTGTCTGAGGAGACAGGTGGCTGATGAAGGTCGGCCAATGAAGAGCAGGGAACAGAGAAAACAGAAATTGAGGGAGATGAGGAGAGTATAGCTTAGAGCCCTATTATTGGCTTTGACTATGGGTGTGTCTTGAAACTTTAAAAAAATCCAAAGAACCACAGCTGTCATGAGAGAGAAAGAAAGAGCCACACAGATCAGAATCACACCCAAAGAGTCTGAAACATCCAGGAAAGTCACAACCTTGGGGAGGCATTGATTTCTTTCCTTATTTGGATATTTATCTTCATGACACTTCACACAATGCTTCGTATCTGCACAAGGACAAAAAAAATTCTTAGGATTTTAGATTCAATGATTCATCCCTATCCCCACATGGAAAAAATAGCTATAGTTCCTCAAAATAGTTTTGATTAATTCCCAAGGCATACTAGGAGAAGGTCATTGATAAGTAACCTAGTACCCAATCCAGTCTCACTCTATTTATGTTCATTAATTTAATTGATTTCATTTTTCAGTATTCAGCTTTTCTAACTAAATACAAACTTGTTCTACAAGTCCATTNATGCCCATAATCATCACTACTATTCAATAATGTAATAGAAATACTAATGAGAGCAATAAAAGAGGGAGAAATTGAAGAAATTAAAATAAGTAGTGAGGAAATAAAGCTTTCACTCTATGCAGGTGATATGATGGCATACTTAGAGAATCAATCAAAAAACTAATTGAAACAACTAAAAAATTTAACAAAGTGGTAGAATATAAAATAAATTCACATAAATCATCAGCATTTCTCTATGCTTCCAAAACTGCCCAACATCAAGAGACATAAAGAGAAATCCCAATTAAAGAAATTGTAGACGATATAAAATATCTAGGAGTCTACATTCCAAGACAAACAAAGTAACTATATGGTCACAACAGAAAAAATATTCTTCACATTAATTATAGAACTAAGTAAAAAGGAAAAGATTAATTGCCCATGAATGTGCCAAGTCAATTATTAAAATTAATAATATTACCTATATTAATTGACCGATTCAGTGTCATATTAATCGACCTACTAAAATATTTTTCATAGATCTTGAAAAAATAATTATAATATTCATCTGGAGAACAAAACACCAAGAATAAAGATAAAATAAATAAATATGAAGGAAGGTGACTTAGCTGTACTGGATCTCATATTATTAGAAAGCAGTTACCAATAAACAATCTGATAATGGCTAAGAAATAGGTCAGTGTTAGAGAACAGGCATTCAACATAGTTATAAATAACCATAATTGCCTAGTGTTGGACAAACCCTAAGATCCATGCATTTTTAAATAAACTAACTATTCAACAAAAATTGCTCGGGAAATGGGAAAACAACATGACAAAAACTAGGCACAGATCAATACCTCACACCATAAGCCAAGGTAAAGGCAAAATTTATACATAATGTAGAAATAAAGTGTGATGCCATAAACAAATTATGGGAACATGGAATAGTATACCAGTCAGATCACTAGATAAGGAAAGAATTTATGTCCAAATAAGACATAAAGAACATTATATGATATAAAACAGATAACTTTGACTACATTAAAATGTGTTGCACAAAGGAAACCAATGCAACCAAGATTAGAAGGTGTCCCTTTTGATTACACAGGAAAGAAAAAACTAGGAAAATAACTTTCTAGCAATCACCTTTGGGAAAGGTCTCATCTCTCAAATATTGAGGAAATCAAATTAAATGTATGAGAACACATCATTTCTCAATTGATAAATGGACAAAAGATGTGAACAGCCAATTCTCAGATGAAGAAATTAAAAGTATTTTTAAATCAGAAGAAAATTTCTCCAAACCATTATTAATTAGAGAGATGCATATTAAAACAATTCTGGGGTACCACCTTACTTTTACACCCATTAGACTAAGATAATATCACAAAAAATTGTTAAATGTTGACAGGATGTGGCAAAAACGAAATGTTAATATACTGTTGGTGGAGTTGTGAACTATACAGGCTAAACCTTTTTCTCCTGCATATACATCACTATTAGGAGGAGATACTTCTATTGCTTCCTATATACAGGAATTGCAGCACAAACTGCTTGAACTCCATGAATCTGGAACTGCAGTACAAGCAGGACCAATAGACTTTTCACTTCACGACCTGAATCCAGGAGACAAAATAAATCCAGGAGACAATATAAAGAACTTCCAGCGCACTGGGGCAACCCAGCCTTCATGGGATGGCCCATTTGAAATTTTACTAACCACCCCAACAGCTATAAAGATTGGAGAAAAGGACTCTTGGATTCATTGTTCACATGTAAAGAGGGCATCTTCTATTGAACCTGATTGACCGTTTCCTATTACCTGCATTGGAGATAACAGTTCATAAACTCATGGATGCTAATTTGGAATCATTGGTTTGTCTTGATTCTTTCCCTGATTTATTTTAATTTTCTTATTGATTTTCCTAATATCTTTTAATAGAATAATTGATATTTTTTGTCTTTTTTCTCATTTCTTGTACTTGAGTACATATAATCACTTAAATTTTTTTCCATTATTCTTTGCAATGCCATAATTTTAA
Organism: Gracilinanus agilis; assembly: GCF_016433145.1. Classification (NCBI taxonomy): domain Eukaryota; kingdom Metazoa; phylum Chordata; class Mammalia; order Didelphimorphia; family Didelphidae; genus Gracilinanus; species Gracilinanus agilis. Next base: position 2,752 of record NW_025393180.1, read on the forward strand.
TATATATTTGCTGTAATATTACTGCTTATTCACAAGGTTTAGAGACTCCAAGAACTTGCCATATATTGTTAAATGTTATGGGACTGTGATTAATGCTTCTGTCTAATTCCAGGAAAAGGGAACTCATGAGCCGGTAATAGTGCTAAGAAAAGCACAAGATCATGGAGACCAACTGATAAATCCAATGGGATTGCTGAGAACATCTGCACAGTGCCGAGGAGCACAAGGTTAAAGATCACACATATACAGGTGGGATTGAGGTACTCCCACGCCAACACTGAGGACTTGAACTCAGTGTAAGAATCAAAGCTGCGACGCTTAAATTATGTTAAGACATAGGACTCTCCGAACTACACTGCCAGTCAGGTACCGCAGGTTGGCTATCATCTGGCTCACCCATATATTCCTGAGAGTAAAGGGAATGACAGACGCTACCCTTGCATATAAATCTGGTCTTTTTTTCTCTCTTATAGAATGGCAACTTCCTGTAGTCTTAGCTGCAAATGGGCAAGTGCGGTATTACTGCATTGTGTCCTACACACTAGTAGGATGGAAATTATAATTGATTAGACCCTAATACAAGGGCCTGTTATAATTTTATTTTGTTTTCTTCAAAAACTTTTATGTACATAGCTTTTGATATTTTGATTTTGATTTTAATGCTTTTCTTTTCAAAAGTTTCATTTTTCTTCTATTTGATTTTTATTTTTTTCTTTCTTCTTTTTCTTTGAATGTACTCATACAACCCCATGACTCAACTATATATCTTGAGCTGATCTGGGTATTTCTTTCTAAATACCCACGTCAGGGGGGATTATATTTTTATAAAATCCAAGATTAATCGTATTTTATTATATCCAAGATTTAATTTTTGGTTTTGTTTGAGAAAAATTCTCAGGGAAAGAAACTTGCTGATTCCTTAATCCAGAGGATGAACTGTTTGCAGAGAGATGCCTGAAGAACCTACGTTAATCAAGAGATCCAGAATGAACTTTGAGTTGCAATTGATTGAACTGATGGGGTTTGTTGCATCGAGCAATCCAGAATGAACTTTGGGTACTAATGAATGGACTGATGGGTTTTGAACAGCTACTTTTATTGTACATGTTATGCCAATAGGGGACTGCCCCCAATTGGTTTTTTGTCAACGTGATTAGCAAAACATTGGTTTTGCTTTCTCTCTTTTCCACTTCCCTCTTATCTCTAACTATTGTAGTTAGAAGACCTTTGTGAGTATAAGATGTTTGTGTAACATGATCACTTGGGGTGACGAGGCACCCAACATGATCATCAGGGGGGATTGTGTAAATGGAATTAGCTTGAGCCCATTAATAGTCAAAAATCTGTCCATCCTAGGCGTAGAAATGACGTCACCCTCACCTTCCCTAGTGGGGAGGGGAGACGAATTACCCACACGTGACAATAAGTAACAAATCAAGAATAAGGGACTGCCCTTTGGGCAGTCCAACTCAATGTAGAGACTGCCATTTGTCCATTTGAATTAGAGGTGGACCCACAGGAAGTGATGAAGGACACTATCTCTTTAAGTATGTTACTCACTTCCTGTGGAGGCAGTTCCAGTTCGAACTCGATGCTGAAGGAGCTCCTGAGACCACAGAACGCTTACACTCTGTATTGTCACGGGGCTAAGTTAGGCTGACTTCCTTGGCCTAGCTGGGCCGCTTCCAAACTCTGCCTATATGGTTGCTGGGCCCTGTGGCTTCATTTATTTAGCTTTTTAACCTTCTCTCTCTGTCTAGGCCTTTGGCCTGGACTAGCCTCTCCCTTTTCTCTTTATTCTTATACTTTTACCTTCCTGATTGTAAATAAACTTGCCTCAACCCGATACTGACTTGGGTCTAATTTAATTACGGAATCAATCTGAAGTGCTGACTCCTGGCGGCCACACATTTTAATATATATCTATAATACCTAATTTTCCCTCTTACAGAACTCATCCAATCTTTCTAAAGGACAATTTTTAAACCATACCCAACAATACCACAATTTCATTGGTATCCCAAAGAGGTCAAAGATAGGGGAAAGGGACTTATTTGTTCAAAAACACTTATAGCAACTCTTTTTATGGTGGCAAAGAACTTAAAACTGAAGGATAGTCTGGAGAATGGCTGAACAAATTGTGGTATATGATTACAATGGATTATTTTCATGCCATAAGATATGACAAAATGTGATAACAAAAAGCCTGAAAACACTTTTTTGAAATGATGCAAAGGGAAGTGAACAGAACCAAGATAAGATTGTGAGGAGCAGATAGGTGTCTCACTGGACTGAGAGCCAGGTGTAGAGATAGGAGATGCTGAGTTCAAATGCAGCCTCTGATACTTCCTAACTTGTGACCCTAGGCAAATCACTTAACTTTTATTTTCTAGTCCTTACTCTAGCCCTCAAACCAAAACAGTTTTGATTCTGAGACAGAAGGTAAAAGTTTTTTTTAAAGAGAGAATATTGTAAACAGAAACAACAATAATGTACAATCATCAGATGTGAATGAATTACCTATTATCAGCAATGTAAGGATCTAGGACAAC
>NW_025393181.1:0-5712 GCF_016433145.1 Gracilinanus agilis
TTACAAGAGAACTCTCCTGTAGAACCAAAATCCCCCAAAGAAACACAATAAAATGAAGTGAAAAACAGCATGCTTTGAACAGCACTGTGACTCTAGCAGTTCTTTCTGTGAAGGTTGAGCCATTCTTAATGGTAAGTAAGTCCTTCTGAATGGTCCTAGATCATCACATTGTGGACAGGAGCCAAATCTATCCCAGCAGATCATCAGACAACCCCATTGTCTTTGTGGATGATGTTCTGGTTCTGCTCCCTTCACTCTGCATCTGTTCATGGAGGTCTTCCTGGCTCTCTCTCTGAACTCATCTCGCTTATCATTTCTTATAGCTCAATGGGACTCCATCACCAACACATGCCATCCCCCAGTGGATGGACATCCCATCAGTTTCCAATTCTTTGCCATGACAAAAAGAGCTGTTATGAATATTTCTGTACAAGGAGGTCTCCCTCCTTTTTGATGGATCTCTGTGGGATCCAGACCTGGTAGTGGTATTAAAGGATCAAAGGACAGGCACAGTTTTATAGCCCTTTGGGTATGTTTCTATTTCTTGCTGTTAGACTTTGTTGGCAATCTATAGAAATGTTAATGATTTTTGTGTGTTTATTTTGTACCCTGAGACTTTGCTAATGTGCGAATTTAACATAAATCTGTATTTCTCTTTCCTTTGCAAAAGGAAAGTTTTAAAATTCATTTCAGCCTCTGACCTACTCTTTGATTGGGTTAGGAATAGGGCCTGAGGCTTCTCTGTATAAGGAGACTCCCAGCATCCTGGAAGATGCTCCCATGGTGTCCTACATGACTCCTGGCATCCCCAACACTGGCCTGTGACCCAGACTAAGGTCAAGTGTGTCCAACCCAGGGGATCCAGAAAAAGTGACATCACCACGGTTACAAGTGATGGATCCAGGACATGTCTAGTTTCTTTCCTAGGAAGCAGCATGGGCACTCTTTCTTGGCGGGACAGCGCTTAGTGTCTTTGCTAGCAAATGGAGAAATGAGATGAGCACCCAGCCTGGGTGAGCTAGGTGCCTGCCCAGGTGATTACAGGCCTTTTCTCTCTCCAAACCACTTTCACTATTTAATAATTATAAACTATATACAGTCTGCAGAGAACTTTAATCTTAACACTAAAGTTTTTAATTATTTCTGGTAGTTTTTCAGTTGACTCTCTAGGTAAACCATTATATCATCTCCAAAGAGTGATAGTTTAGTCTGCTCAGTATCTATTTTAATTCCTTCAATTTCTTTTTCTTCTCTGATTGCTACAGCTGGCATTTCTAGTACAACACTAAATAGTGGTGATAATGGGCACGAACACCTGATTTTAATGGGAAGACTTTGAACTCATCCCTATTACTGATGCTTTAGATAGATGGGTTTAGATTTTCATTTTAAGGAAAGATCCATTTATTCTTATGTTTTCTACTGCTTTTAAAAAGGAAGGCTTTTGTATTTTGTCCAAAGCTTTTTTTGCGTGTCTATTGAGATCTTTATTTTATTTCTGTTCACTTGCTTATTGCTATGGTCAATTATGCTGATCTCTTTCCTGATATTAAACCAGTCCTGCATTTCTGGTGTAAATACCACCTGGTTATAGTGAATCATCCTTGTGATATATTGCTGTCATCTCTATGCTAGTATTTTAATTTAAAATTTTCCATCTGTGTTCATAAGGAAATTGGTCTTTAATTTTCTTGATTTTTGCTCTTCCTGGCTTAGGTATGAGCATCATATTTGTGCCATAAAAGGGATTTGGTAGGCCTCCTTCTTTGCCTATTTTCTCAAACAGTTTATGTATTTTGGAGATTAATTGTTCTTTAAATATTTGGTAGAATTACATGTGCACCCATCTAGCCCTGAGGTTTTTTGTTTTGGGAGTTCATTTCCATTCCAATTAATTTTTAATTTGTCTTTCCTTGATTGTTGGTTTGATTTATTTAGTTCTGAAAGGGAAAAATTGAGGTACTCCTCTAGTTTAGCTTTGCTCTCTTGTGAGATCTCTTTATCATCTCTGATAATCTGATAAGAACAGTTTAGTTGATAAGGAAATAAGGACTGCACAAGGGAGTTGTGTTTTACCTCATGCTTCCAGCTATGGCTCCAGGAGCATGAAGTTTATTATATATATTTCAAGACTCATTTCACTCATTAGAATCCCCCCAAAATGTTGCAGATGTGCAGAAGTTACAAATTATGTCACATCAAAACACAAAACATTGGCTTCAGAATAGACCAAGGCCAAGGCTGAATTTTGACTGGGTTCTTATCAGGAAGCCAAGTTCGGGAGTATCCCTCTCAGGGTTGAATTGCCCCCGTTAAGATTTTGGCCTTGGCTATACGAGGCAGCAGCATTCCTGGTCAAAGGGGAACAGTGTTAACCTTTTAAATTCAGGTTTGCTAGGAACTTAAAGCTTTTCAATAAGGCCACAATACTTTTCAACAAGAAATCACAAGGATCACAAAAGGGGTCAAAAGAGGAGTCTCAGATTTTTATCTATTCTCTTATTGGCTTCCCATAAACTCTCCCTTTTCTTTTAATTTGAAAAGGGCATCCACCTGTTGGGCTGTGTGAATTTCTCTTATGAGGGCCAATGGAAACTTTTAAGTTACACAAATTTAGGGATGAAAGGAAAAGAGGACAAAAACAATGATCCAATGATTGCTAGGCACATTGACAAAAAGCCAATTAGGGGGCAGTCCCCTTTGGCACAAGAGTATACATTCAAAACAAATGCATTCAACTCCCCATAGTTCAATCAATTGCACCCCAAAGTTCATTTTTGGATCTTCTTGATGCAGTGTAGGTCTCTGAAGGTATCTTCAAGGTGTCTTCTCCAAATATGTTTGTTGTCTGGATTCTGGGGAGATGGCAAATTTCTTATCCTGAAATTACTCTCAAAAGAATTTAAACTTTATATTATAGATTATAAAACATACATTCTTCTCTGAAGAGGGTTAAGGCAAACATCCAGATCAGTTAACAATACATGGCTGAGTTTTTGGGTTGTGTGAATCAATTGTCAAAAGAAATGTAAAAAAATTTTTAAAATCCAAATAAAAGAGAGAAAAAAAATAAGTTGTGAATGAAATGTAAAATATCAAAGTCTTATGTGCAAAAATGTAGGGAAAAATAAACTTACAGCAGGTCCTTGAATCAAGGCCCAAGTAAAGCAATTTAAGCAATGGTGCAATTACCCATTTAGAAGCCAGGACTATAGAAAGTTACCACACTTATATGAGAAAGAAAACGACCAAATTTTTTGTGAGAAGTGTAAATGTCTTTTCCTGGTCTGATTTGCCTGCATTTGAGCCAGGATGATGGCCAGTCTTTGGTACTTAACCAGGATGAAACTCAAGGAATTCCAGCCTCTAACATGTTAGAAAAGCTGTAACCTCGAACCCAATCACTAAGTTTAAGTCCTTCAGTATTGGTATGAGAAAGTTTTGTCAATCCTTCTTGGATTGATATGGTCTTTTTTGATCTTGTGGTACTAGGCACTGTGCAGTTTCTCACCAATCCCATTGGACTGGGTGGTTTCCTTAACCTTGTGGCTCTTTTGTTCCCTTCTCCTGGAATCAGACAGAATCATTAATTATAGTCCCATAATATTTACCAATTCATGGCAGGTTTCCATAGACTAAGGCTTTATGAGTATGCATTAATATTAAATTTATATTACTGTAAAATCAAAAAGGATTAATATTGATAATATGTAATTTAAGTACAAAAATGGGGAAAAGTGAAAAAAGTCAATTATTCTATATATAAAAAATTAAAAGGAAAAGCAATAAGAAAATTAAAAATTCAGGGAAAAATACAATGTTTTTTTAAGTAAAAAATGTTTTAAAAATTAAAATTATATATAGCCTAGATTTAGTGAAATGTCTTTTACCCTAAAATGAGATCCATTTCCTGTATGAATAAAATAAAACTTCAATCCCCATATTATAATTCTGGAGTATTATTTGTTTCTTTGTATCTGTAATTAGTTATTCCAACTGATGTTCAGAAATTATACAAATAAATTAATGTACAAGAGATTTAAACTAACTTTCATTGAAATATCACTTGGGGTATGTACAGTTTCTTTAGTAAACAGTGGAACATATTGGCTTGCTTTACATTCAGATTTCTGGGGCTTCAATTATTATGTTACTTTGCTTTGAATATGGCAAAAGGAGGGAAGGGAGTATAACATTGTTTGACTTCAGGTAAGAGTCAAGGATTACTTATCAATGATATCTTTCTTTTGAATGGTCAATCCAAATCAAAAATCCATAAATGAGTAATATCAGTTGCAAATCCAATGACTTTTACCTTAAACAGTAATTATTACCAATAGCATTTGAAAGGTTTCCAAGATTTACATACACAATGAAAAATTCTAATGTTACAAAATATGATAAACAAATTTTCTTTTCAACAAATTCTTAATGTATAAATTATCTGGTAATTCTTTCCAATAATACAGAAAAAGAGTTAACAGCTTTGCTTGGAATTCAGTTTTCATCAATGTTATCTTGATTAGAGAGGGTAAAGGCAGGGGCTGGTTATTCACTTAACTTATTGTGATAGTCAATTTACTTCCAACTTTTAGTTCACAATACAAATCATATATTAGAGCAAATAGGCATGATCAATTTTTAACAAATATCTTTTACACATCATTTACATTTGAATACATGTTTTTAGTTTTCACAAAGGTAGATGTTTTGATAACGTTCAATAACAATTTTGTTAAAACCCAATATTTGCAACAGCTTTGCTTGCAACATTATTGTCTACATCACATCAAAATTCAACGAGGCTGCTACTTACCCCTTTAGGTTCTAAATTTATTGTAAGGAAGGGTTTAATAAGTTTGTTAGAAGTTCTAAGTTTTTAAAAGTAAGGAAAATTCCTTTTCTCTGTAGCATTTTTTAAATCCTCTATGACTAATTAAATTATTGTACTTGTAAGATTTACAAGTTTTGATCTTGCTACAAAATTACTCTTCAAAGAATATTGATTTAAAACTTCAAAATTTTCAACCAGGTACCTTGGAATATTCCTACATTTGCAAATAATAGTTTTATTTCAGAAAAGACATTATAATAATATTAAAGCCATCGCAATCAAGTACATATTAACAATGATATCAAATTATTATGAGGGTTATGCATTTTGTTATAATTTTATATTCTGGATTTGAATGCATTACTACAAATCACAAATATTATGAGAATACAATCTATTCAATTAAACTTTAAATACTAGTGAAATAGTGAACATAGGAGACATAATTTGACTAGGATCTAGTAACTTAAAGCATAAATTTAAGTTGTCACATTATTTTTGTATTTTCTGATATTATTTGAAATAGAGATAACTACTTAAATTGAACCAGATTTCTGAAAGTTACAAAATTAACATTAGCTTCTTATTAATTGTTTCACTTTACTGAGTTTGAGTTAGTAAAAACTGTTGCTGAAAATATTTATAGTCAGAGACTCTCCCTCCTATGTGTAGAAGGGCTTAAATTATTTTTGAAACCCATCATAGCCGCTTCTCAAGCAGCTGTGCTCTTCAACTCTTTAGTTACTGCATTTATAAAATTTGCATGATTATTTTAAGACTTTGATGATTTATCACTTCCAAATGAATATTAATTCAACTTCACTACATCCAAATTGTCCCTGATTAAAACTTCTTAACAAATTTTCCTACATATACCA